>NW_015506394.1:140849-146394 GCF_001515645.1 Sinocyclocheilus grahami
AACCGCATAAACACATTTCATTACACCAAATACACAAAATAATGTTCTTTTTAGCAACATCATATGACCCCTTTAAAGACGAGTCATTGCATTTGAACAAGGTTGGTGAATGCACATTATACAAACTTTCACTGGATCTGCTCTGCCAACCTGATGGCTTTGTGTAATATTCTGTACCCACTTTACATCTCTCATTTGACATTAGTACTTGTGGGCTTTCAAGGCTGTCAAGACTAGCTTTTGGAGAGCCAACATCCCTGTGCTGTCATGGTAACAGTCTTCTGTGCCAGGTGAGTAATGAATATTTACATTTTGATGGATGGTTATCCATCATCATATCCTTCTGAGACATACTCAGTCTCTCAGGTCTTTGACGAACTTGCAGAAGTCCAGAGAGATTGGATATAGTAAATTTCGGTCAAATAAAAGCCAAGTGCATAAGTAGAAATAACTGCAAAAAATTGCATATTCGTACCAGTTTCGGGTCTGTGCGAAGTTTTTAAGGCTTCATTTATTTGATAAAACACCCCCCCCCCACACACACACACACACACACACAAATATAAAGAAATATTGTTACAATTTAAATAACTCCTTTCTATTTGAATATATTTTAAAATGTAATTTCTTCCTGTGATGCAAAGCTGAATTTTCAGCAGCATTACTCCAGTCTATAGTGTCACATGATCAGAGTTGGGGGTACTGCACTACAAGTAATGCAACTTATATAATCAGATTACTTTTTCAAGGAACTAGTAAAGTAACTCCTGCCCGTGTAGAGAGAAATTGGGAGTGAGGTACAGAAGCAGAGGCACTTCCTTCAGCCGAAGGTTTGCAAAAAGTAATGCAAAAGTAATGTAATGCATTACTTTCCATAAAAAGTAATGCAAAAGTTACTTTTTAATGGAATATTGTAATGCATTACTTTTAAAAGTAACTTTGCCCAAGTGCACATGATCTTTTAGAAATCATTCTAATATGCTGATTTGCTGCTCAAGAAACATTTCTTAACATTATCAATGTTAAAAACAGTTGCTACTTAATATTTTATATAAATACATTTATTTGAAATATAATTTTCTGGAACAATGTAACATTTTTAGTGCCACTTATGATCAATGTGTTGCATCTTGCTGAATAAAAATCATATCTTCTTCTGTGTTCAGCAGAACAACTTGAAGGTGAGCAAATGATGACAGAATTTTATTTTTGGATGACCTATCCTTTTAAGTGTAGACTTGTGCTCAAAAATCTATTTATTCAATGCTAAAAACATTTACAAGGGTCATTTAGTGGGGGCTAGTTGATTCTTAGATGTTCTGATTTCATCAAATATGACCTATGTTTCAGAAGCATGCAGCTTACTAATGTAAATAACCCAGCAGCACATAGCGCCATTTCAAACACAACCTCCTTTCATTATACACATCAGCCAGCTACTGAAGGTTTCTTTAAAATGATCTCGGTGTTCTCCCTGAGACCAGTAAGAGTGACTCCATGTGAGAGTCACTGCAGATTAGATCAAGATCACAGAGACGTGTAGAGAAATGCTGTGGGATCGAGCGGCAAAGAGCCTTATTATTTCTTTCTCACCTCTAATTCACTCCCGTACACTCAGAATCTTGTCTCTTTAAGTGCTTGTGTAATGGAGAACAGTTATGTTGATGCATGTTGAGGAAAGACACTGACTCAGACAGGAAAGGCATGAAATTAGTACAATTTCTCAGAGGGGCAGAGGACCAAGCAGCGTAAATTGCTCAGTTTCCAATGGACAGAAACCAATTTCCAACGTTCTGTGTGACGCGAGGCCTACAGAGACCCTACTGGGGCATTTTTCAGAAGCAGGCGCTGGCAGATTACGTCTGGAGAGCTCTCAGTTGGTATGGAGACAAAGCAAGAGGTGAAGATTGGCTATCACTATGACCGTTTTATATTTCGTATCAATGGCAGATTACAGTCATTACAGTGGCACTCTAAATCCGAGACAATCTGTTTAGGAATGCCAGAACACAGCATATATCTCTTTTTGGTATCTTATTTGAGAAAGTGTCTCCTGTTTAAATGTTGGGCCACACCATGAGGAGTTCATTTAGTTCATTGCACTTCATAAAAAAAAATAAAAAATGCGCATAGCACTCGGCTAACGTATCCACCATTATCGTTTTGTTAAGTGTTTAGCAGCTTAACTTTAGCTGTGGGCACGATTCGCTTGCAAAAGTGTTAAACAAAACGTTTTTTATGTCATTATTTTAAAAACGGATTGGAGCACTATATTATTGTTTTATGTAAAAGTGCATGCTTTGTCTATGGTAGTGCTCGTTAACTTGCTCAAGTACTTCTCTCTGTACCAGTCACAACAGACTTGGCCAGCTGACCAATCAGAGCAGAGTAGGCTTATGGAAGGGAGGGGTTTACATACCTTAAGCTCAGAACTGCTTTGAACGAATCGTTTCGAAATCATTGACAAATGACTCTAATGTGAAATGTATAAACTGAAGTGATATCAGCATCATTGATTATAAAGGGAGCACTCTTTGCTTGGTTCCTGTATTGTATATTATAGTTATTATAATTTGAATTAAAGCTTTATTTTTCCATGCTGCTAAGTACACACTGCAATGTTATTCAAATGCCGGCCTGAATCTAAAATTGTGATGTTTGACAGAGATAAAATAGCAATGAACAGGACAAAAAAATCTGATGTGTCAAAATAGATGTCTTGCAGTGCAAGTTCAATAGACCTGCCACTTGTTCTGTTACCTGTAATGTGTTTCTTTATTTTCCTACATTCATTTGATCTTTTTAATACAATGGTTATGTAATTGAACAATATTTGAAGGTTACGTACTAATGTTTTACAATTTAAACGTTAATAATAGCATATTAATGAACTAATATTGTTGAACTCTTTTCATGTAGTTAAATTAAAAATACATTAAAATAAATATTTGTTAATAATAAATAAATAAATAAAAAAGTTACAATATTTTATTTTCTATGGTACCGAAAACGGTGACGAGAATCATTACATTTTACTGGTTGACTACTGAAATTTTGACACACTTATTGAAAACTTGGTCCGCTATTCATGATTAGGGTAAGTTGAAATTTGGTCAGATACTATTATTCCTGAGCACTTAAACAACAAATGATAAAAGTAAAATGGATAAAAGTAAAATGTATAAAGAGTAAAATAATAATAAGGGGAAAAAATCTTATAATTCATCAATAATTCTAATAATTCATCAACATCATCAAGAAACTGAGGACGATATTTCTGTAAGCTTGGTTTTATTTTTATATGTAGAAAATAAATCAAGCATTCTTCTCAATAATCTTTGAGTCACCACAAGTGACCTCAAACCTCAACTCTGCATTCAGCATCACATAATCTTAAAAGAAGAAAAAAACTGCAACATAATGGATGAGAAATGAACAAGAAAGATGTGTGATATGATGAATATGGTGATTGATGTTTGGTACAAAGGAGAAATTATGAATTGGCATATTTAAACTGTTGTGTAAGCAGGAAAATCTACTCTTCATAATATCCTAAAATTAAATACATCGTCATATAGTAACCACAGGCCGCCACGCTCCAAAGTGACAAAAAACCATGGACTGTTTTTAAAGTATTTCAGTCATGGTTGTCTCAGCCTCAGACGTCACGGCTAAACGTCTGATGCATACGGCACACAAATTTGGAAACACTTCAGGAGTTTCAAAGTCGTCATCGGACTGGTTGAATTATACAGGATTTCCGGGAGACATGTGTCTGTCGCGTTCTTTAACATTCCGCCACGAAAAAAAGATGCTGTGATGCCAAACCCCTCATGGAAGAAGAAAGCCATTGTGTTTACAACTGTGACGATGAGCGCTTATCAGGATCAACTAAATGCTGGTTTTTCAAAAGTATGTGAAATATTTAATGCTCGTGGCATAGTATCTTTAAAATATGTCTTAAGAGTTTTACACACCAGTCTATTATTTTGGGAACATTTCCACGTCCCTAAACATGATGCGGCACAAAACAAAATGTGATTGGTTGCTTTACCTGCCAGTCAAATGGCCTCTTGGGTGAGTCTTGACCCTTTAAAGCAGCCAAAATGCATCTTTCTCCATTGACAATACAGCTGTGTATTCTACTAACATTTGCAATTCATCTGTTGCTTGCAAAATGTATTTCTTCAGAATAGAATGCATGACTATTTTAAAATGTACATCAGTGCAGAACCAGGCTTTCTGCTCCCATAATATAGTACTCTAACATCAAAAAGATGAAACATTTAAAGTGCCATTTATAAGGTACCTCTCTCATTTTCACAGTTATCTGTGATTATCCAACAATAATGCACATTTCAAAGTGTCACCAAAGTCTGTGTAAGGAATTTTAACTCAGTTGTAAGGGAATTAATTATTATTATTGATTCAGGTTTTGATAGAACTCGGATTTGAAGAGCCTAATTCAACCTGATTCGAATTGATTCTAAATTTGATAGTTTACACTCTATCAGCTACTCGGCCAGCGAGAAGTTGATGTCAGTGTATATTACCAATTGAATATGTAAATTTTGTATTCTCCCTGGCCACGGGTGAAATACAATTATGATAATTTGTAAGCTCTTAAAGAGGTAATTATTATCAGTAAGCCAGGATCTAGGTAGCAAGCAAGGGATCTTTTTGGCAATAGCTTTAACCTTGAAATTATATGACACCAGACAATCGAGTATTTATAAATGAAACATGAAATTTATTGGCTATTCTAGATTACATAAACTTAAGCTAAAACACACATACACACACACATACAGTTTCAGAGGAAGGAAATTCTGTTAACGGAGTTCTGAGTTTCATAGTTCTACCTCGTTTTCACGAGTGATGTAAAGTCACCTTAAGAATTCACAGATGTTTGAGTTTGAGATGTGGTAGTCGCTTTTGATGGTAAGCGCGTGAGCACACGTGGGGTGCTCTAACACGGCGACAGGCGAGAGCAGGAGAAGCAGCAAGCAAGCTAGTCTGTCATGCGTTGGGTTTTTGCTCTGTGGCATAAGTCCGTCCCCGACGCGATCTTCCAATCGACTTCTTGCGGGGCGGAGCGTGCATGCTTTAATTCATCACATGAGGACACCATCTATAAAAGTTGTATTAATACTCCTATAAAGTCTCTTAAAAGCAAGTATTGTACATACTATTAAAGTTTACTTCATTTCAGCATTCTGCATTTGTTGTTTCCATTCGTTCAAGATTAAACTTCACATATTAATATCCTTATTTCCTAAAAAGGGGTAATAAACACTGCTTAACGTTGCACCGATTAAATGAACACATCAAGTATATATATCTAAGACATACAACATATTATTTGTGACTCTATGCTCCGATATTTTCATACTTTCAATGATTAGCAACGATTGTCAAATAAATCTTGTCTCTTTCCTTTGGAATGCAGGGAAAAATGGGAAGGGTCCTGCGGTCATTCTCAGGTCAGATCTGAGAGTCTGCTGGAGAATCTCCGGCTGGACAGGGAGCTATAAAATTGTCTCTT
>NW_015506394.1:147203-158292 GCF_001515645.1 Sinocyclocheilus grahami
TATATATATCTAAGACATACAACATATTATTTGTGACTCTATGCTCCGATATTTTCATACTTTCAATGATTAGCAACGATTGTCAAATAAATCTTGTCTCTTTCCTTTGGAATGCAGGGAAAAATGGGAAGGGTCCTGCGGTCATTCTCAGGTCAGATCTGAGAGTCTGCTGGAGAATCTCCGGCTGGACAGGGAGCTATAAAATTGTCTCTTTTGTTGATCGGAATTTAGCAATTTATGCGTCCAATGGTCATGAGGGCCGTGCGATTCTGTACGGGGCTCTGTTTACATACCAGGTTCTTTGTTCTTTGGTCCATTAGATGTTTTACTGATGCTGAAACCAGTCACGAAACCTACTGACCTTCTGTAGCTTAAACAGGTTCAGATGGGAGGGGTCAGTTCTTGTTGTCTTAGTATTGTGTCGACATGGAGGTGGCCTGGCAAATCATTAGCTCTGTGTTTTCTTTGTAAAGACAAGCAGAGCGAGACAGGAACTCAGTGGAGAAAGTTGCCGCCTGGCGGGTCACGGTTGATGCTTTTACGACTCTCATCTGGTTTGTGTGATTTTTGGAAATGCCTTACATCTGAGATTTCTCTCTCAACTGTTCATGCCATTTCTAATCCACTATTGATCACTGTTCCCACTGAACATTTAGGAGACTGAATATTTACAGACAGCATACTTTTTTGTTAAAAGGTGAATCTCATGACAATGACAGAGTGGATGCTGACAGTGATGGAATCGCTCTCTCGGTAGATGGCTGTGTTTTTGCGTTTGGACTAATGATGCGCCTTTGCTTTGTCATCCCTTACGAAAAAATACGTTTATTTAAGTGTGCTATTAGTATACTTCTTTTTAAACAAAAAAAATAGGAAAGTATACTTTCAGTCTAATTTTTATGTACTTCTCTGACATGGGCTTTATGTACTTCTCAGAAATATACTTAAAATTACATTTAAGTATACTTGACTTATACTTAGAAAAATATATTTGAGCTATAGTGTGCTCTGAGAATTTTATTCATTGTTATATGGTAGGGGGCGCTAGTACACATCTTCTGTACAGAATTTCCAAAACACAAGAGAAGAAAAACCCGAACCAACAGATGCTTCCATGTGTATTTTAACATGATCATCAGACATAAAACAGCATCAAAACTGTGTAACGTTATGGAATAAAACTTCGACCAATGAAGAGCTAATAATGACTGTCAAGCTTTGGGGTGCTGATCGACTCCATCTATGTTTTGATTATCATTCTAAACCCAATTCATAGTCATTTTTCAGCTTTTTGTTCAAAATCTTGTTTATTTCTTTATTCAAGTGTTTAAAAAAAGAATGCATGAAGCTAGAATAAAATGTTTTTGTTTACAAGCAGATAACCTGTTCTTTCTTTTGATGTTTTGTATGTTCAGATATTCATAAAACAAAATATATACAAATTAATACCTAAATAGGGACGTAGTAGAATACTTAAAGTATAATGTAAAGTTCACTTAAAGAAAACTTACGAGTATACTTGCAGTATAAAACTACTAAACTAGTAGTTTACTAAGACTATACTTCAAAGTGTACTAAAAATGCTACTACAAGTATTTAATTAGTAATCTATCAGTATACCTATAAGTTCACTTTTAGCATAGTTGCAGTACAAACTAAAAACATAGATGTAAACTAGTTGTGTACTCAAAGTTCACTACTGTTATACTAAAAGTATTCTTAAATGCATACTTTTATATACTAGAAAGTGGGTCAATTTAGTCCGAAGGAGTATTTAAATAGTACACTTACAAGTATACTTCTAGTACAAGGATAGTTGTATGCTTACTACATAAAGTATACTTAAAAATATACTTGAACTTTACTTAAGTATACTTAATAAAATAAACTTGAAGTATACTACTTTTTGGTAAGGACATAGAATCGTGTCAGACAATGCAGGGTGTAAGTTTATAATGATTTAAATGTTTCCTAGACTTGAGTCTGAAATTGTCCTCAAACTGTGCTCGGAGTAAACATTTTGAACAACAGCATCAAATAATAAATTAAAGTCCAACTGCAGACCTAAACTGACCATCTTGATAAAGAAAACTAGAAAAAGAAATAATAGACTGAAGATGTTCTGGGTGGTTGCTAGGTAGATGTTCTGGCATTGCTAGGTGGTTACTAAGGTGTTCCGAATGAAAGCTAGGTCAAGTGTGATAAACAGAGCTTGAAAGCTCTAGGAAAAGTTATAATCAGAAGTTTTGAAAATAAAATTATGCAAATTTATACATAAAGAGTATTATGAGAAATGACAAAACTGGAATACTGATAAGGCCCTGTTTCTATGGTTACTGTCTCTACTAAATACTCTACATTCATGTAACCCTGCATAATGCTACATCATGTTTAATAGTATTCCTGAATACAAGTCATACACAAATGTAATTATATTAAATGTATTTTATTAATACAAATTGTAATAAAATAAGGTCACATGAGAACAGCCTTTCTCACTAAATCTGTCAAGTACATCTAACATACAAAGTGAAACAAATTGTAATTATATAAATATCATTATATAAAAATGTAAAATAAATAATTTAACATTTAAAAAATAACTATTTCTATCTATAACTATTTCTAGGATTGTGACATTATTTTCATCACAATTAAGAATATTTCACCTCATTACTCTAATGCATTGCAATGCATTTTAAAAATAACCAAATTTTCATTATATTAAATATATATATATATAAAAAAAAATTGAGAATCAATGAATGACAAAAAAGCTCAAACAAACATCCTGACGTCTCACAATAATGAGCAACTTGGAGGGTCCTTAATTGTCATTAAATTAATGTTACAATGCATGCATAAATCAATCAATCAATCCTAATGCTCCTGGGCTAGATTTTCTAAATAATATACAACTTCATGCGTTTCCTTTTATTTTGGGTTGAACTGTGACATGTTTATGTGAGATTCATCCATAATCCCTATGTACAAGAAGGCATAAATGTATATTTCACAACTGCCCGCAGCACAAAATAATCGCTCTGATTTAGCATTATGTTAAGAGGGGATAAACGCTGTAGGACCATATCGCTTTATGAATCAATCCTGAGTAAACGCAGACCAGGGCACAAAGAGGAGGTGATTTGTGGTTTGGTAAAGCTGCAGTAAGGAATTCATTATGAACTAATAGACAGGAGAAGATGAAAAACAACAGGGGAGATCCATTAAAGAGGGAGCAATCACTGCTATTAGGATCATTATAATCAGCAAGCGCATGTAATAGATGATAAACATCTTTTATCAGCATCTTTACCGCAGAGATAATGTTTGTTAGTTAAAAAGACAGGTGTTGGATACCACATCCGAGAAGATAATGAAATAGCAGGACTCATTATTTTGAGTTAAATGCTTGGGAAGGCTGCAAAAGAAAGTTAGAGTAAAACTACTGTAAATGTTTGTAATAAAGTACTCATCACTGGAATTGTTTAAATTTAGGAGGTTCCTGCCAAGTAATCTTTTTTTAAGAATTTTGGCAAACAGTTTTGATGCTTTTCAGTCAATTAGTAATCTTAATTAAAGGCACAGTTCACCCAAAAATGAAAATTCCCCCATGATTTACTCACCCTCAAGCCATCCTAGTGTATTTGTCTTTCTTCTTTCAGATGAATACAATCGGAGTTATATTAAAAAGTGCTCTTCCAAGCTTTATATTGGTAGCAAATGGTGGTTGAGATTTTGAAGCCCAATAAAGTGCATCCATCCATCATAAAACATACTCCACATGGCTCCGGGGGGTTAATAAAGGCCTTCTGAAGAGAATCAATGCATTTGTGTAAGAAAAATATCCATATTTAAAACTTTATAAACATTAGCCTAATCTCTAGCTTCCGTCAACTGTCGTATGCGTGTTCACGAGAGAGTGGCGTCCCAGCGGATGACGTAGGCGTAGCGTGAGAAGTGATGAACACGGAAGCGCAGAGGAGAGACCAAAACAAAATCCGGTCACGAATGATTTGTAAAGAAAAATGTCGGAGGATTTTGATAGGCTATAAGCCAAGAGGAGACTGGTTTTCCTTTGCTGTAAACAAAACTTAGTTCTCACAAGACTAGCATATTCTCAAGCCACTCTCTCGTGAATGCATATGACATTTAGAGACTTGCGGAAGCTCTCACTCGGGGTGCAGCTGCTCTTACCTGCAGTCGTGAATGCAGTGATGGACATCTGTCTTTCCTCAGTCAACTGATGTTTGGATTTCATGTGATTTCTCATTGTGGTGTTGATAATATGATAGCTCAGTTTCACTGATTCATTTGATCAAAAGTAATTCCATTTTGTAATATCATTTAGTAAGAATTTTGATCAAAGTAATTCCAAACTTCGCAAGGCAGACGATGCCATTCTGTGATCAAACACAATCAACCCAGTGCTTTTAGTTACAACTGCTTAGAATTTATCATGGATTACCTGCATTTATGGCTAGCAAAGCAGCTTGCAGTAAAATTCGAGTAGTGTTTTTATTTTTCGAATAGAGAGCAAATATTCTACTATTTGCGCACACCCCTATTTTATAAGAGAAGTGATGGACAGTTGTGTGATGTGACACGCGGGATTCAGTTTATGACACTTCACATTCATTTCTATGGTATCAGCAAACAGTCTGTCACACAACTCTGACGGAAATTCAATGACAGCAAGACTGTAACGTGATTGGTTATCAAGGCTCACATGATCCAAATTGATCATTAGACTTTCTTTAATAGTAGAACTGGTATTTCCCAATAATAAGGCCATCTCTGACTGAGAAACACTCTGTCATCTAGTCTGCAGTAAAAAGTCCCTGACATTAATCTCTAAAGAACAGTTCCATGTATCTCATCTTGTTTCTATTATTACCAAAATCAAGAAATTCTCATGTGACTGAGTGTGGGCGGGCCTTTCGCCCTGCAAATGGCTGCTTGTAAACATGTTTGTGTCTAATTAAGTCTTCATGGGCTCTACTTTATTGCACACAGATTGAATACTGCTTGTGGTAATTACAACTAGACTCCCGTTATGAATGTGTTTCATGCTTTAATTTAATTACATTTATTAATCAGTGCTAGAGAGCTAAAGAGCGGCAGAGAGAGAGCCGAAGAAGAAAATATAGAGCTGGGAAGAGAATATGGGTTGATGGGGGTGTTTATTTGTTCTAGATTATGTAGAGGGATATTGCATTGTGCTTTGCTGCCCATAATTGGATCTGATAATGATGAATTATGGAACATTTCCAGGAGATAAAACATCACCCAGGCGCTTATTTGAAGCTGGGGCAATATACATCAAAATGAGAGGTGTGGAACAGCCACCCCCCGCATTGAGTGAAGGTGGGGGACCTTGGTGGCCTCTCACCATCAATTTCATTTATTTCTCTTAAGGAATTATGTCTATAAACAATACTGCAGTAGCTGCACAAAGCCAGATTAGGGATGAAAAGTGGACTGGTTATGTTTTAAAGTAATAAGGGAGAAGGGTGTTTAGTGGATAGATCGAGTACACAGACTGTAAGCCCCAACAAATCTTTTTGAGACTGTCAGGATTCTGGACTGTCTGTCGTGTTTCACCTCTGTCTTAGTTCCTGTATTCCTTTTTTGGTCATGTTTCCTGTTCTTGTTTAGTGATTGATGATTCCGCTCACCTGTGTTTGTAATTATCCTGTGTTTATAAGTTCATGTCTGTTCCTTAGTTCTTCGTCGGGTCTACTCGTTGTAAATGTCTTCCTTGTGCTCTTTGACTCCCTGTTGGACTATTAAAGACTCTCGTTTTTGTGAAATCCACGTCTCCTCATTTCCTTGTACCCGTGCTCCAGCGGATTGTGACAGAAGACCCGACCAAATACAGTTACCTCCACGTGTTCCCTTCGTTTTTGTTTCCGTAGTTTCCGTGGATCCCCTCTCCCGTCCGGAGTACCTCCTCCTCCTGCTGCAGCAGGGGGAGAGATTGCTTGAGGGCCATACTAGCCTGTTCCTGGTCCTCGCTGTTCTAACAAGCTACCCGGATGACGCGCTCTGTGCATTCTACGACGCCAGTTTAAACATCTCGTGCAGAGCGCTGTCGTCCGAAGATGGTCCTCGAGCGAATTTCGCTGCCTTTGTGGAGTGGACACTGGCGAGAAATAGGGTTGGGTACTGAAACCCGGTACCAATATGGCACCGGTACCTATGTAATCGGTATGTACTAGAACCGAATCAGAATGCAGAATTCGGTGCCTCATTCCGGCGCCATGCCTGAGCTATCGATTGAAATATTTGTCCTCTGGTTCTCCGAAACGGACGTAAGAAGCATCATCACTGGCACCGCACTTGAAAAATGATTTTCCGACTGAGAAAATGCACATGAACTCAAGTCGGAAAGCTCTAATAATAAAAATCCAACAAATCTTTGTAGTAACGAGAGTGTGCATGTTGTTTTCACATTCCTACTTAAAAGCACAACTCGGGAAATAAAAGCATCTGAGGAGCGCGTGAATGCAGTAATTACTCTTGCTCTGATGGCAGCAGGTAGCCTTCCGTTAACTAAGCTAAACATGCTTAAATTAAAATGCCTAAAGCTAAACCTCCCTTGTATTCACATTTCTAAACCTGTTGTCCAACAAAAGAGAACATTATAACCTTTTTACTCCACAACACCAGTCAAATGCTTCCTTTGGTGATCTGATGTGGCTTCTTGTCACAGAATGAAGCAGCACATATGTTCCATAGGCTACTTTAAAAAGAATACTTTGATTAGCAATGGATTATACATATACTTAATTATTATGAAAATACCAGAGATGGCTTGAATAACACAGATAAACTATATTGTCGCAGTCGAGTCTTTGTTGTCTTTGTTTTATCATTCAAAACGTTTATATGTTCTGTTTACTCAGTTAAATCTATAATAGCGATGCCTTTGTCCATATAAGAGATTTCCTGGAGGGTCATGAGTTCCGCTACTTCTATGACTGGATATGTCAATTTATGTGTGAGGGCGCCCTCTGGCGTCTAGTATGAACGAAACAGACATCATGTGTTTATAATGCTAATGACCAATCCATCATTTTTGGGGGAATTTTTATTTATTTATTTATTTTTGAATAACTATCGGTTTAGGCACCGGAACCGTTTTCAAATTATCGATTTTGCATCGGTATCAAAAAAACCCCAAACGATACCCAACCCTACCGAGAAATGGATCTCCGTTCCCCGCCTGTTCCCAGGAGAATCTTGCCAGTTCCATTCCCGACCCAGCCCACCATCTCCCTGATCTTTGCGTCGGTCGCCGGCCCCATCTGCTCTGCCTAGGACCTCCCCCCCCCCCCCCCCCCACATGTTGTTCTACTGCTCTTAAAACTTTCACATAATTTTAAACATAAACAGATTCAATGTTATTTTCAAAAAAGGTTTTCAAAGGCATTTTTTTATTTAATTCATGTGTATAAATTGCAGTTTTAATTTATTTTTGAAAACTTATAGACCTGGACCAAAAACAGATATAAAGTGAGACACATCAATGTCCCGAATACATTAAAAAAATCTAAATAATTATATTTTTATAAAATATAAATATTTAAATATAAAGTATAAATAAAATATAAATGTATATATGAAAAAATATTTTATAATATTTCATGAAAAAGAAAATATTTTCTTTATTGGATAGAACAGTACAGAAAGAGAGAGAGACTGTGTGATGAGTCAGGAACAGTAAAGATATATTAATGTATATTTTAAAAATAACTGCATCGCTTTAAAAGGTTTATGATCATGCAAAAAATTTATTTGTGATTTCATATGAGCCTTATTTTGTTACATTCCTCAAGAGGGCAGCAGAGAGACACAAAGTGCACGCTACACACTGGTGGATTTCATGGAACTTGACTCTCCTCTGCTGTTCATTCAAAAACCTATTTTCCATTACAGCTGGATTTGTTTCCTGACCATGATCTAAAGATAATCTGCAGGTCTGCGCATTAATGTGTGTGACGAATACAGTGAAGCCAAACAAATTCATTTCACATTTCACTGAACACAGATGCAAGTGTTTCTTTGTATTTTTTTCTAATATTTTTCATAATTAAGCAAGACATGAGAGCGCCCTTCAGAAACATTTGATTTTGAAGCGTAAGCGGTTTCCTTATGATTAGGATTTATGATGCTATTTTATTGGCTATGCTCGCAAACAGAATACTAGCTGACTATACAAAGTTAGCATATTGCAGTAATTTAAACAATATGTCATGTGATCTCATAATGTTGGGACCAGTTACTAGTTCAATAAATATGGTTATTTTGCAGTTGTTATTTTATGTAATTTTTTTTACTTACAATGGCACACAATGTTTAAAGGGTCTAGAACATGTTATATTCACAACTTTCAAAACTGTTTTATGGAGTTTTGTCTACAGATTATTTTCTTCTTCTTCAGAAAGACCTTTTGTCTGATTGAACAAAGGGAAGAGTACAATTCATTGAATGCACTATACTTAAGTCCTCACAGCAGGCCTGGTTCTACGGGGGTGTTAGAGGGTGCACCCTCAAACGAAATCAATAGCTCCCTCAGTTAACGCTGTAATAATGGCATTTTATTGCAGATCTGGACTTTCAAGTGCCCAAAGCCATAAAAAATGTCCCATGCCTCTTTTCTATAATAAAACTAACATGTTTCATTTTGTTGTCCTTATCTATTTGAAAGAACTAAGCATTTCATGATCTCTCTTCTGAGCTCATGAAGAAGCCCAGCATCTCTTTCTCCACTCCTGTCAGTGTGTCCAGAGGCCCTCCGCAGCTGCAAGTGTTTAGGAGCCACAGTTTCACCATCACCTGATCCTTTGAGCCACAGTATCCAGGAGGAAGCTTCCACCGCACAGTCCCCTGGAGCAACAGAAGCCACACCCACCCAGCTGTCAATCACTCAGCCCCCTTCCAGCTAATGATTTTCACCAGGGAAACTACAGCTGTGTCTACCACAATCAAGTCGACTTTAAAGGGGACTTAACACACACAGTTTCACCCAATCTCATGTTAATCTTTAGTACTTATAGAGTAGTATTGCATCCTTCATATCTCCAAAAAGTATTTAGTTTTATCATATTTATAAAAGAAAGATAAAGCTTAACGATTCTCTCCGAAAACAGCTGACCTCCTGGAGGTGCGCCGAGGGCGGCGCTAAAGAGTGACGAGCACTTGCCTGCCGATTACCAACAAAACACAGACATTTGATGTGTTTCACTTACCGTCTGCAGTTCCGAATCATGACCGGGATCTTTTATAGCTGGGACCGCTCCATCTTTCAGTATCAAACGATGTGCAAATCCAGCGTCGAACTGGGCCTTGTTTATAAAACGTTCGTCAACAAACACACTTGTGAAACTCCGTTGCTGCCCCGAAAAACAAACTGCATCCACTGTTCATGTAACACTGAGTTCTTTAGGAAGCTGAACAAAGCTGAAAACATTCTTCCCGAGCAAGTCCCGTGCAGCGGATGAAGCGCGCTCTTGCTCTCGCTCCAGTCGATGTATGGAATGGATGGTGGAATGATCTTCCCACCCCTATCCGGAATGCTGAAACACTGACAGCTGAAAACTCATCTCTTTACTTGACTTCATCTTAAAAAATCTACAAAATCTTGTACTTATTTGAACAATGCCTAAAACTTGGTATTTCAAGCATTCCCTGTGTCTGTTTGCCTCTTTAAGAAGAATCGCTTTATGTATTCCCCAATTGTAAGTCGCTTTGGATAAAAGCGTTGGCAAAATGACTAAATGTAAATGTAAATGTATGCGCGGACGTGCCCATATAAGCAAGTATAGGTGTCTGCAGGAAAGTAATGGGCATTACCAGATCGGGGTGTTTTTAGACCATGTTTCCTGATTGGCTGACGTCATAGTGACTGTAGGTTTAGGGGTGGGGTTAGGTAAGGGGGATCATTTTGATTGCATGATTGAGAAACACCCTGCAGTTTGAAAACACCCACAAATTCATACACGCCCACTTTTGCTCTGCAGAGACCTCAATCTCCATATAAGGAGTTCCACCCTTCATTACGTCATGAATTGAAAAAACTTTCCGAAACTTGTACGAAACCCGGAAGTTAGTATTTGGCACAGAAATACTCTGCTATACATGTCCAAATAGTTTTTTTTAAAAACCTTGGCCATGTTTAGCATGATAATCAAACTATTTAACAGTGTAAATAACTCAACATGCATGAAATTGCATTAACCCGCCGCCCCCCCTTAAGTATTTCTCTCACACCCCTCGTCAGGTTGGGAGGGGTAGGGGCACTGGTCTGCTCATTTCTGACAATTGGAAATACTCAACCCACTCTGACCTATGCAATTATAACTCATTTGCATATCATGCGATTACTGTAACAGCTCCTATAAAACTCCATTTTGTGGTAATTTACTGGCCTCCTGGGCACCTTCCAAGAAGAGCTGGATGGTCTGCTGTCCACATTCCTAGAGGATAGCAGTCCACTTTTAGTCTTTGGCGACTTTAACATTCATCTGGACAAGCCTTATGCTGCAGACTTCCATTCACTCATAGCTTAATTTGATATCTAACGCCTTACCACTACAAGCACTCACAAATCTGGCAACCAACTTGTCTTAAGTTACACACGCAATTGTACTGCAGACAACATTTCGGTAAAACCCCTACACATCTCTGACCATTTCTTCATTACATTTAACCTACATCTTCCTACCTGTGTGCCACCAACCTCTCTACCTGTTACTTTTAGATGAAACCTGCGCTCCCTTTCACCCTCCTCTCTTTTCTCTGTAGTGTCTTCCTCTCTTCCCTCACCTACCCATTTCTCATCTCTGGACATTAATGCAGCAACTGACACTTTATGCTCTACTTTAACTTCGTCTAGACATTATATGTCCTCTCTCCTCCAGGCCAGCACTGGCTACCCCTTCTAACCCCTGGTTATCCGATGTTCTTCATGAGCATCGGTCCAAACTCAGGGCAGCAGAGAGAAAATGGCGCAATCAAAAGAGCTGTCTGACCTGAGTATGTATCAGGCTTTGCTTTCATCTTTCTCTGCTCAAGTCCATACTGC
>NW_015506394.1:158396-189314 GCF_001515645.1 Sinocyclocheilus grahami
CACTTCTCTTATAGACAGCTACAGACCTGTCTCTCTCCTTCCTTTGATAGCAAAAACACTCAAACTAGTTATTTTTAACCAGGTATCATAATTTCTTACACAGAACAACCAACTGGATCCTAACCAGTCAGGCTTCAGGAGTGACCATTCAACTGAGATTGTGCTACTGTCAGTCACGGAAGCCGTGTGGATTGCTGGATCTATCTGCTGCTTTTGACACTGTCAATTATCAGATCCTCCTGTCCACCCTCTCATCACTGGGCATCACAGGGATTCCACTTCGCTGGTTTGAATCCTATCTCACTGGTAGGTCTTTCAGGGTGGCCTGGGGTGGGGAGGTATCCAAAGCACATCAACTGGTCACTGGGGTTCCTCGGAGATCAGTTCTGGGACCCCTCCTCTTCTCCATATACACTACATCACTGGGACCCATCATACAGGCACATGGTTTCTCCTACCATTGCTATGCTGATGACACACAGCTCTATCTCTCATTTCAACCAGATGATCCAACGGTAGCTGCACGGATCTCAGGCTGCCTGGCGGACATCTCGGCATGGATGAAAGAACATCACCTACAGCTAAACCTGGCAAAGACTGAGCTTCTTGTCTTCTCGGCCACTCCAAATCTACAGCATGACTTCACTTCTGATTCTGATTCTGATCATGCACAGTCAAACCTTTACAAATGATTCAGAATGCAGCAGTATGATTGGTCTTTAACGAGCCCAGAAGAGCCCACATCACACCTCTCTTTATCTCCTTGCACTGGCTACCGGTTGCGGCTCGCATCAAGTTCAAGACATTGATGCTTGCATGTAGAACAGCCTCAGGCTCAGCACCTGCCTACTACCACTCTTACGAATCAACATCCCCTCCAAAAGTCTGAGATCCACTAGTGAGCTATGCCTTGTGGTACCATCACAAAGAGGCACAAAATCACTTTCCAGAACATTTTCATTTACTGTTCCTGGCTGGTGGAATGATCTTCCCACCCCTATCCGGAATGCTGATTCCCTGACATTTTTCAAGCGACAGCTGAAAACTCACCTCTGTTGTCACTATCTGACTTCATCCTAATATATATATTTTTTCCTCTCTCTCACTTCTTGTCACAGGTACCTTATACTTAAAGTGTCAAGAGTTGTCACAGCTAGCATATCACATTTTTAAAATGTATTTACCTTCTGTGTTTTCAGGTTCTACGTTGGATGTGGAAAATTTCAGGATAGTGCTCATACCAGGTTATTTTCTGATCTACTGGTTTATATTTCTGATCTTCAAGAAGTGGGAAGCTTTATTCTCGAGACAGAATAGCAGTGACATTTTCCATTCAATTTATTAAATAAATACATTCGTAGACAAAAATAAATAAATAAAAATCTGCATAGGAAACATTAAAAACCTTAGTGATTATCCACACCTTTACACCTAAAGAAATAAATCATACTTTGCATTTATGTATTCATTAAATGCATAATAATTAATAAATATGTATATTTGGTAATAAGACACTTAAAGATGAATTTCGGTGTAATTTCTGTCACTGTGCCATTGCTGTATGTAAGTTGTTGCTAGGTGGTTAAAAATGGTACTCTTCATCTTTAATGTATAAACATGGAAAAGCATGAAAGTTCAAGGAGTTTGTGGCAATATGGTAAGTGTTCTTGTTTTTGTAAGCTTCAGTTTCTGGTCTATTGTGTACATGACACAAGAGGGCAGCAGCAGTCCATCATGAGAACAGAGATGATTTCTCTGCAGCCCTGTGAGAAGGAAGAATGAAACCTGCCATCTGTCGCAAAGAGGATGTTTCTGCATCACAAACAAAAATTAAATGTGTCATTTTTCACACAACAAAAAATATTTATGCAACAGATGAATATTTATACAAAAGGTTAATGTCTAGTAGTCTGAGATTTCAAGAATACATGAGTACTGTACTAAACAAGATCATTTTTTATGTACTTTTAGCAGAGTACTAAACTTGAATTAAAAGCAAATTAGCAAAGACAAAAAATGGTCAGTCGTGGACTGAAGATGTTTATTTGGTGTACACTGAAAATTGAAAATTAGCAAACAAAACCTGATGACCTAGAACAAAGTTTAATATGAGTCCAGGCAATCTGGCTGCTCTAATTTCAGTTGTTTATTTGGTGTACACTGAAAATTGAAAATTAGCAAACAAAACCCGATGACCTAGAACAAAGTTTAATATGAGTCCAGGCAATCTGGCTGCTCTAATTTCAGTTTAAAAAATAAAAAATAAAAAAGAGAAATCTTGCTCTGCAGACGCAAACACGTTACTAACAAATGAAGACCTGAAACATCATTCTGTAGTGTAGGAAAAACAATTCCAAAAGTGTTTCAAATATGTTAAGAAAGGGGAAAAAACCACTACATATTGTAAATACTTGGGCAGTAAAAAGTAGATACACAGCATTTTGTGTTAAAATAAGAATATCTGACAAAATATATTTTGTTTACAAAACGTTGATACGTGAGACTACACTTAAAGCATCTGTTAAATGGTGTTTATATATTATCATACATGTTCATATTGCACGAGAGTCGTCGGAAAACTTGGTCCTCTCCTTGGCCCAGACAGAGAGGTTGTAAGTAAATCTAGTCTGTCTCGACAGGGAGTAGAAGCAAAAGATTGAATAGAAATCATACAAGCATCTTAGAGTACATGTAAGACTGAATAACACATAATACTTGGTTTTGATCTCTTTCTCTCTCCTCTGTTTTGTTCTGTCCATCCCTCTCTGTCTCCAGCACAGTGTCATTTCACTGGTCCCTTGATTCATACAAGAATTTGGCAGCCTAGAGACAAACAGGGAATAGAAAACATAATATTATATAATATTGAGGAATCCTCAAAATCCTCTTAGTTATGACTAGGGCTGTGTGATACCAGGGACACAATAATGTATGGAAGAAATTGTGCTGATTAATATTACAACTGCTATGATACCGTTAATATCAGGTTTACTGCTAATTTGAAAAATATTCTTGAAAAATAAGTTTGACAAACAGTTTTGGATATTTTCTTCCTATTTAAACAGAATATACATAAGGCTGACTTGCCTTAAACTGACTTATTTAAGGCAATGTTTTTTTATTTTTATTAGAGACTTATTTAATTATATTATAATATTTAGGATATATTCACAATGATTTTGCTAGGAATATAAAATTAAACTTAATTACATAAATGCAATTATATCAAAGGCATATATATATATATATATATATATATATATATATATATATATATATATATATATATATAATATTTTTTTTAATACAGTGCACTCCTTTATTCACACCTACTTTATGCATGGCTGCAAGCCAGGCAGACGCGATGCGCTTGTCATCGGCAGGGTCCATGTGGAGCTGCTGTAGGTTCTGAGATCCTGGTGGCTTGTATTGAAGCACCATGCCGCTGGCTCGAAGAGAACACCCTAAAAACAGGTCAAAGGTCAGTGGTGGGGTTGCACACAAAGATTTGGGTTTATCTGATGTGATTCACATAATGTAAAAGTAACATGATACTTAAGTGCAACTGAAATATCTCCATCAAACATGAATGATGGGTAAACCATGAATAGCATGATATCCTAAACACCAGAAGTCTGAGGGACCATCACAATAAACATGCACATGCAGCCGTTCATGAGACTGCCTTGCTTTGACACTGTTACTTACAGCCATGTCACAGGAAATGAGTGCATGCCAGGTTACTTGCATCATATGAAGGGAACAACAAGGAAAACAAACTAAATGGCACATATTTTAGACGAAGAAGAAGAAAAATAAAAGAGCGAGATAGAGGGAAGCTGACCTTCAGATATTTGACTGTCCAGCAAGCTCGTGTACGAGCATATATCTTTCTCTTAATGCAGAAGAGAACCAGGAAATTAAAGAAAAGAAGAGAACGTTAAAAGGAAAAAATAGAGTGTATTCAAGTGTATGTATGCATCATAAGAAGCTTATATAAGAAGTTTTTGAAGTCAGGAAACATGTAATTACAAAATATCTAAATAAATGGCATTTATGTGTGAATTTAAGGTGAACTGACTTCATAAATCCCTTAGAAATCACCTGGACGTTTTAAAGTCACAGCAAAAAAATGACTCAGAAATGTGAAGTTAGTTCAGAGAAAGGTTTTATATTTTATGTCTAATGCAGTGATGTTCAGTCATTCTTAAGTATCCAAAAAAACTACTGGGGCCACTGTATAGTGTGTATATGTCAGTTGTATAGAATTGTTAAGTTAACTCAGTACTACAGTGCAATGTTAATAGCCATCAGCATTCAGTTAAAGCAGAAATCAATGCAGCAATTGTATATTCATGCGAGTATCTGAAGATTAATGTGTCATATGTGAAGCTTTCAAAGAATTTCTCTATATCATATTATCAGTATCAGATCAGGTCATATTGTCCATCTAACATATTGTATTAACAAAATAAATCTCAGCTCATAATATTATATATTCCTTTATATCTACATGCAAGAATTTATATTTAAAAACAAACCCTAAGACCAGATTCATGCTGAAACCTCACTTTCTTCTGAAACAGAATCGAGGCAGTAAACCTCTTTATTGATTAGTATTACAGGAAGTTCTGAGCATCTGGAATCCACCCGGAAAAGATGTCCATTATAAGTAATTTATGACAATCTGATAGGAAGACTTGATGATGCTCTATAAAAGTTGGCAGTGTGATTCCCAAACAGACTCAGTACTCGCTAATTCCAACGACAACCATCTAGATCATTGAGGACAACTAGTAAGTCTACCTGGATTTATTGTTTAGCAGCAGTGCTTTTAAATTGATTCATTTAAATGTAAACGTTTCCACAAAAATATTAAGCAGCACTGTTTTCAACATTTATACTAAGTAATCACAAATGTTTCTTGAGCAGCAAATCAGCATATTAGAATGATTTCAGTTTGAAATCATTCAAAATTCAGCTTTGCATCACAGGAATATATATTTTTTTAATTAATTCAAATAGAAAACAGTTATTTTAGATAACCTGCTTTGACTGCATTTTAAAGGGGTCCTATTTTGCTCTTTTTCAAAGTCTTGATTTTGTTTTGGGGGTGTACTAGAACAGGCTCTCATACTAGGTTGTTCGAAAAACACATTATTTTTCACATATTTTACATTATTACAACACCTCTCTCCCCAGTCTGGCATGAACGGCTCGAATAGTTCCTGTATCAAATAAAGGCCCACCTTCTGAAATATGAAATGTGCTGTGATTGGTTAGCTGGGCCAGTGTGTGCTGTGATTGGTTAGCTGGGCCAGTGTGTGTTGTGATTGGCAGCACTCGGCGCCTGGTCGGGAAATGTCACGCCCCTTACCATAGCCACCTGCGAGCTTCAGTGTACATATTGCATCAAAATCAAATCAATTTGAGCGTGATTTAAACCCGGATGATTGTAACCACTCTAAGTTTGTCTGTCTTGGGAAAGCTAGCTTTATCCGACATAGTGATAACACTCGTTGCCTTCTCTAGTGCAGCTCAACCAGGTCTCGTCCTATTCGTCGATATTTGTGATATCACAAATACCAGAAAATATGCGTTGTAGTCCAAACGAGTCGTTCGTTGTAATTCTTGAAAAGTGATTTATGTTAAATAAAATATCTCCTTTTGAACTGGACTTTGAGCTTTGTAACTTTGCAGGTCTTTTTTATGCTCAAACAGCAACATTACAGACTAACTAAAGTTGAAAAACTGAAAAAGCATAATAGGACCATTTTAATCACACAAATGCAGCTTTGGCTAGCATGGTGATTCTTTCGGGGGCATTTTAAAAATTGTACTGACCTTTTTAACAGTAGTTTAGGTCGCTTTGTATAAAAGCGTTGATCAGATGCATAAAAGTAATGCAATGTAACTTTTCAGAGAGGTTTTTAGCATCAACAAATGTGTAGTAAGTGCTAGCAAATGTGCTAAACTCACTAAAATGTTTTTGCTCCTGTTTTTTATGGGATTATATCTCTGCCACAAAAGTGCGTTTTGCACGCGCGCAAACTAAGTTTTGTGGAGAAAATGTTTGTCTCGCAAAGAAGAAAGTATTTAGAGCGCACGAAAATCAATTTTGCATTTAAAATAATTTTTGGATTTGTGCAGGTTCTTTTGCGCGTGCAACGTTTCACTAGCTTGCTCACCTGCTGCCCGCCCTCAATGCTCTCTAAATGCCAACGGCTCACTTGCTCAACACAACCCAGCATTACAATATGCCATAATTACAGCCAATCAGAGACAAGGCTGCTAAATTCTGATTGGCTGCCTTGACAACCAATCACAACATTCCTTGCATTAACTCGACAGCAGAAGAGGAAAAATACAGTGCATGCATAATTATTATGCAAGTTGATATTCTGATCATATTTTTTTCCAACCACATTTTACCAATTCCAAATGACATCAATCTTAATAACTACTATTAATCTTGTATTTAATCATTTATCATTTATATATAATTATTCCTGAATGCTGGAAGTGAAAAATGTCTTATATTCAGGTGTGCATAATTATTAATCAGATTTTCTTTTACAGATAAAAATGAGCCAAAAAAGAGATTGAACTCAAATCAAACTACAAATTAATGCATAACCATTGTTCAGCAAAATGCTCAGTGAGTCAGCAGGGTCAGTCAAAAACATGTGGAGAAGAAAAGATGCATGTTAACTGCAAAATAATTATGAATTAAGGTGAAGAATTAGGTGTGAAATCACCAGGAACCATTTAGTCTCCAGCGTCACCATTTTCCAGAACTGCAACCTACCTGGAGTCTCCAGAAGTACAAGGTGTCAGGTTCTCAGAGACTTAAGTTAAGTATAGAATCCTAAAAAATGACCCCTACTTAATAAGAATCACATACTGAAGTGTAATAAAATACTAGAAGACTGATTTTTTTTTTTATGTATACGCTTTATAAACAGGTAAGTTGAGAGTGACTCTTGAAGGACCAGCACCACATTCTCTTGTACCACTGTTTGAAGAATTTATCTTCCAGAATCTGGCAGTAAGTTTTGGGAGTTCATTTTTAGTCCATCTTGAGATTTTATATGTAGAAGATAACCTGCTTAATAATTATGCACACCTATAAGGCGCTTTTTCACTTCCAGCCTTCATGAACAATAATATATAGGTTATGTGATAAATACAAGATTAAAAGTAGTTAGGTAAGTGATTAAATACAAGATTAATAGTAGTTATTAAGATTGATGTTGTTTGGAAGGGCTCTCAAAAAAAAATTTCAAATTTAAAATATTCGTCGAATTTAAAATAAAAATCCACATTTGAATGCAAAAACGTTGCATTCGAATTTTAGGTGTGCGTTAAGGAGGCAGCCTTATCAGCGGTGCCCTCTTGTGGCCGCAGGAGAGAAGCCAAAAGCTTTTCTTCACCCTAACTGAAATTATGCATTTTAAATGCTAATATAATTAGAATTTTGATAATATTTAAGTACAAAATTCGAATTTAGTTTTTCAGCCATTTTGACAATCCCTAGTGTGCAGCACAGCAAATATAGACTTGGTGCGGGAACGATCGCTGCGATGCTGCAGACGCACCGCTCGGAACGCGTCGAGTGAATGCTCAACATGGGAAAGGAAAAAAACATGCACTGCAAACGGAGTATGTGTGAAACAGGTGTGGAATAGTAAATGTAGTTTGTAATTATACATGCTTCTGTGACAGCTTTGTATAATTGATGTTTTGTCATGCAATGTTAGCCTATTTTTAATGCACTCAGCCTATAGGCTTCATTTGGTTTTCAATATAGGCTATTCGATCATTAAATGAAGCTTAAATCATTAAAAACTGACATTATGGTTCAAAACTGAGGCCTACATTCGTATGTATTTTTGTATTTAGGCCTATTGTATTTATTTTTTTAATAATGCTGTTTAAGACAATATACATTTAGCGCCATCCCCTGACCATTATAATGTGACGAATTCATTAAAGAATATATTATTTTTTATTTAATTCTGAGAGAACATTCTACCACGGCTGTTTTTCGTGACTTTTCCCTCTGTGAAATTAAGGGTCGGCAACAGCAAGCAACGGTGATAGCTCATTTAAAAGTAATATCACCACTAAATTGGACTAATTTGGACATGGTCATGGTAAATAGAGTCGAGGAGTCGATTCTATCGACTCCTATGGTGGGAGTCTGGAGTCAGAGTCGACTCCGAAAAACCTGGAACTGAACACCCCTATTTTAAATGCCGAATTGATTTTAGTGCGCTCTAAATACTTTTTTCTTTTTTCTATTTTCTCCACAAAACTCAGATTGCGCGTGTGCAAAATGCACTTTTTGTGCGCTCAAAATATGATATTTTGCACGCAGAATTGTGGCAGAGATCTAACCCTATAGCTTTTGGCTAGTGTGAAGAGAATAGTAAAAAAAAAACAATGTTTGTATTGCTGTGAAACGTTTGTCCACATAGAGCCTCACCTCCTGGGGTTGAGCCCTCAGTCAACACCTGCATACTGGAAATGCGAGAGAGCTCCACTTCAAAATGACTCTCACCATCTAGGAAGAGATATCTGAGAGAGAAAAAGAGCGAGAGATTCAAGACAGGATAGATCACATTAAAAGAGGTCCATTTGTGGATACATGCCACCCCTATTTTAAATGCCGAATTGATTTTAGTGCGCTCTAAATACTTTTTTCTTTTTTCTATTTTCTCCACAAAACTCAGATTGCGCGTGTGCAAAATGCACTTTTTGTGCGCTCAAAATATGATATTTTGCACGCAGAATTGTGGCAGAGATCTAACCCTATAGCTTTTGGCTAGTGTGAAGAGAATAGTAAAAAAAAAAAAATGTTTGTATTGCTGTGAAACGTTTGTCCACATAGAGCCTCACCTCCTGGGGTTGAGCCCTCAGTCAACACCTGCATACTGGAAATGCGAGAGAGCTCCACTTCAAAATGACTCTCACCATCTAGGAAGAGATATCTGAGAGAGAAAAGGAGCGAGAGATTCAAGACAGGATAGATCACATTAAAAGAGGTCCATTTGTGGATACATGCATAATATTACATGCATACCTGTGATTATTGGACAAACGGCAGACCATGGTCTCTGATTTCTCTGAGGAATCCACTCTGACCAGGAAAGTTCCTCCTACAAGGCAAGGTTATAAAAGGCTGTAAGGTTGTGGGTGGAAAGACTTATTAACATATTTGAAAACATTTTCTACATAAATAAAAGAGCTCATTAAATGTTTACAGCACTTCAGTCACACTGCATTAATAGACATATTCAAACATCAATGTTTGCAGATAAAACAGGCATGCATAAAATAATAGGGCAAATGAGCATGCAAAATTAATATTCAATATGGGAAGAGTCTGTTAAATATAAAAAAGTGAAAATCTATAAATTTTACCAATATATCATGCATTCCTAGTTGAGATCACAGAACACTGTCTTTGTGTTTTACGCGATTCCATCAGAACAAACTTTGCCAAACACACAGTGACTAAATTCTGTTTCCAGCAGCAGTTTAGTTGAGTCTCAGGTAAAGGATTACTCATTAAGTCAGTGTACACTAAAGTAAGCTACTGGATGAGTTACGTAACATTCATACGCTCTCCACGGCCTTTACTTAGCAACATCATAAACTTCTATGAGTCTGCGAATGGAAAAGTGGGAACAAGCGTGTCAGTGGTTTCAAGTTAAAAGCATTTGAGTGTGTGTTTGTGTAACCCACCGGCAGTGAGCACTTTAAGCTGTTTGTCGTAAAACTCCACCTCTTTCTGTGAGATGAGGCTGCACTCCGCACACTGCCTCACCGGATCCACAAAACACATCCTGGGAAGAGCCACTTTCTGACTGCTGCATTTATCACAGAAACACCGACCGCAGCGCCGACAGTGATGCTGACATACGCAGAAGAAACGCTTAGTGCTTTAAATCCATCACAATTCAATCAAACACACAACTGCTTCAGTACAAAATAGTAAAGCATTAAACATAGCATAGGATAGGATAGTTCACCCAAAATGAAAATTCTGTCATCATTTACTCAAAACAAAAAATGACTATGGAAGTCAATGGCTACAGTCAACTGTTCAGTTACCGACATTCTTCAAAATATCTTCTTTTGCGCTTAATAGAAGAAAAAAACTCATACAGTTTATGATGAGAGAATTGTTATTTCTTGGTGAACTATCCCTTTATCAATCATAAATAAGTGATATGACCAAAATAAAAATAACAGTATGAGAAATTGTATATCATGGACTACTAATACTCAAATGATTGGTAGTTGACATGTAGTTGTAAAGTTACTTGGTATAATGTCTAAAGTGTTATCTTTGAGGAAAGGGGATTTTACAATTTGATGTATGTGAACTTTATATATATATATGCAGTGTTGGGGGTAACGCATTACAAGTAACGCGAGTTACGTAATCAGATTACTTTTTTCCAAGTAACTAGTAAAGTAACGCATTACTTTTTAATTTTTCAAGAGAATATCTGAGTTACTTTTTCAAATAAGTAACGCAAGTTGCTTTTTTTCCACTTTATTGATTTTTTTAAAAGTATCTTTCCCCCACACTGTATATATGTGTGTGTGTGTGTGTGTGTGTGTGTGTGTGTGTGTGTGTGTGTCTGTGAAGAGTTCATTTGCAAAAACCGATAACTCCATTTTTATTTGTGATTACACGCAATACACGGAGCTTTTCCCTCACTGTAACGCTCTGCTTTTGCAAGGTTCCGTGAAAACGTTTCAGCTTTTATTTTCCTTTATCGCCCTGAAGAAGATATCACAGGTTCATCAAGTTCATTGAAATTATCCATCCTCGATCACTTTTAGTCAGCTTTGACGAAACTCCTCTCTCTCAGCTAGCACGTCTTTTCAAAGTGAATGTAGCCTTGTCACCTGACCTGAATACAGCGCGCTGATTCGCTAAAATGGACTTATCGGCTTCTGTTCAAAAACATAGAACACTATGGCAGAGATTCAGACACATAAAGTCAAGAAAAACAGGGAAGCAAAAAAGGAGAAAAAAGGAAACAGGAAGGAAAACATGCAACGGTATATTACTGCAAAACTAGAAACAAAGACATAAAAAAAATTTAACTGCTAAAGCTTAAGGAAGACACTCAAAAAGGGCCGTTCACACATACACATTTGAAGCAACAAAGCCGGTAGAAGTCAATCAATTACATTTTCCAGCAGTTATTGTAGGGATGTGACAAAACTGAATGAACAGTGACAAAATGAGGCAATTACCAAAATGAGGGACACTCAAATACAGGCATATACACATATATAAATAAAAATATATGTTTGTTTATTTTTTTTAATTCAAATTGTCAAATGACAAATGTGAAATGCAATTTTTCCATCAATATATCCCATTTGTTATCAGATTTTCAAAAGTTACACCCAAAGACCATCAATAAAACTAGGACATCCAGATGTAGGAAAGGCCACTTATGAGCAACAACACAGCCACTTGTCAACTTCAAATTAAATGAGGACTTGTCACTTGAAATTACACCTGACACATGATGGGTCAGCTCAGGCCCGGTTCTACAGGGGTGCTAAGCACCCTCAAACGAAAAAAAAAAAAAAAAAAAAAACAAGTAAAAAATTGTTAAGGGGATTTTTATAGAAGATTCTACAAAACTTAAATATTTAGTGTGGTAAATGGTTTGCTAAACCCATGTAAAGTTATTGTCAATCTTCTATCTAGACCAAGTATTAATATTATTAAATTAATGTATTACATTAATGAGGTCAACAGTGCCTGTCCACCTTTTAAGCGGCCTTGTTTCTGTGAGTATTTTCTCACAGAGATTTCTTAAAACGTCTCGACTTAATCTGTGTTTAATCACACCATTACAAACTTTGATTTGAAGGGTAAAAAAGTATGAGAAACTTGGACCGGGTCTGGTAGCCATTGACTTTCATAGTATTCATGGCTATCAGCAACTGCTTGGTTACTAACATTCTTCAAAAAAATGTGTATTTTGTGTTCAACAGGAGAAATAAACTCATACAGGTTTGGAACGACATGAGGGCGAGTCAATGATGACCAAAAAAAATACTATGTAAGATTATTTATGCATTTAAGACACACTTGCACGCTATTATTATACATGCATTCAAGTGTGTTTTAGTGTAAGCGTTCAATCTGGATCACCGCAGGAGCAGCAGAGGGAAGAGAGAGGAGATCTCCCGAGCAAAACTCCTCCTGTCCAAAAACAGCATGTTCTCCAAATTCACCTCCATCCTACAGCACGCCGTCGAGGCGGTAAGAGCTTTTAAAACGACATCTGACCGTATTTAAGTGACTGTTTGACTGGGAAAATGAGAAAGTGAGAGTCGGTTAGTGTTGATGTGCTGAAGGCCTGTTAGCCAAACACATGAGCTAACGTTAACAGCTTATGTAATACATAACAGATGACAGACAAAACATCTGAAACCGTTTTAATTGTCTCCTCGCGTGTGTTTAAATGTGTGTTTCCGCTCGATTGTCGTTTATTGTGTTTTTATGATTGGTCAGGACATATTAAGCCTTTGTTTGTTGTGTATTTTAGCAGCTGTGCTAAATCTTGCGCAATTCTCGGCTGGTTTTGGCTAAAGGTCTTCATGTACGCTAACCTTTTTGGGGTTTTAATCAATTTAAAGTGATATGTATAACGTTTTATAATATATATTGGTTATATAATGTGAAAATGTATATTAAAGTAATCCGCGTTAGGTAGTTAGCATGCTAGCACCTCATTTGTAGGATGTAAACAAAACATCTGTTACTATGACACGCGTACACTCTTTACATTACTTTACATGGTAGCTTCTAAATGTACGTGTTCAGATATATGCATTTTCATATTCCCCGGCAAAATAAAAACTGTGTTTGGTTAATGCACATGCACAGTGTCCCAAAAAGCGTTTTATACACACAGTTGTACGAATGTCATAAAATTAGACGAAAAAATGTCAACACCGTTTGCATTTATTTGAAAAATAGTTCGCTCAAGTACTGTTTTTATGAAAAATGTTTGTCAAAAAGAAGTTTGTTAGCTTCTAAATAATAGATACACTGTTAAAAATGAAGATGAAAAGTATCGTGGCACTTTTGTTGTTTGAAATGTTAGTGAATCATTTTCATAATTTTGTGAAATTACGGCAAAATTTCGTAATACAGCTACAAAATTCAACAAAATACAATTAAAAGTAACTGACAAAAAGTTCTATAAGAGCTATTATTTTGAGAAAATCAACATTTCCAGAGGACACTTTATTTATTTATTAATTTGTTTGTTTGTTTAATACAGTGACCTTCAAACATTTTTCCTTCAGACGTAAATGTCCAAATCTTTCAGGGGCCATTGTAGTATACACTATTGTAACAGTGTTTCACACACGTGCTTCGTTGCTGTAAAATACATATCAAATAGTAGGCATTTATGTTTTTATGATTGTTTTGTTTTGTTATTCAGCTTGCGCCGTCACTGCCATTGCAAGAGGACTTTGTCTATCATTGGAAGGCCATCACACATTATTACATAGAAACCTCAGGTAAGGAATGCCGTGATAGTCAGTTGTGCTTATTGGGCTTTTTTTTTTAACACCAAAGAACCATATGTCATCATAATCTGTTCATGTTTTTGTAGATGACAAAGCCCCAGTGACAGACACCAACATTCCCTCCCATCTGGAGCAGATGCTGGATATTCTGACCCAGGAGGAGAGGGAGAGAGAGTCAGGAGAGACGGGACCCTGTATGGAGTATCTTCTCCATCACAAGATCCTGGAGACACTCTACACCCTGGGCAAAGCAGATGTGAGTGTTTTACTTAGAATTAGTGCTGGTTTCTATCAGTTGCAGACTAGAGCCCGACCGATATGGGTTTTTATGGGGTCGATACCGATATTTGGGAGTAAAAAAAAATGCCGATATCGATATATCAGCCGATATTCTTTGTGTATATTATAGTACAGTACCAGTCAAAAATTTGGACACTTTCCCATTCGTGTGTCCAAACATTTAACTTGTACTATATATAGAATACAGTATATACATAAACACTATTATACATAACACAAACTTTATTCCAAATGAGTCTGACATCAGTGCACTGAACAGTAAACTTGAAGTTTATTCAACTTGAAATCAATTCAATTCCATTCAACTTTATTCCGTTGAAGTTTATTTCACTTTGGAACATTCATTCACGGATTTGCGCTACTGTCTTCACACACAGACGGAACTTACTAGAAAAGTGTGACATAATGTACCTCTGTAAATAAATACAATATAAATTCACGTCTCGCGCACTTTAATGCCCTTTGAATGCAACGTGTACATTCCCTTGGAACTGGAATCATGGCGGAATATCATGTGAAGTCCACTTCGCGGGGCACTTACGGTCGAATAAGACGACGCTTGAATGCTGCTGCCTGAACAAGAGACCTCTTTACTGAAGTGGAAGTGTTGGCTGTTGTCACTATCTCGCAAACGCACCGGCGGATCTCCACCAAATTTGGGGGATCCCTTCAGCTCGAGGAGCCCTCTCGAACGTACACTCGATTGTCGTTCGAGAGGGTTTCTCGAGCTGAAGGGATCCCCCGAATTTGTTGCGGATCCGCCGCACCGTTATGGAGATATGGCTGTTCAAAGTTTCAATGGTTTTCCATAGACTTAAGCTTTAAAGCATTTCATCCAGGTCGCCAGTAGCAAACAATGGTGCCCGCTCTGCTGGACAAACTAAGTAATTACACCATTTCAAGCATTTTATCTGCGTTATATGCTCTGAAAAAAAAAATCGTATCAGCGGCATATTCGCCGATACCGATATATCGGCGACAGGCTCATATCAGCCGATACTATCAGCTAAACCATATATCGGTCGGGCTCTATTGCAGAATTGTAAATATTAGGAATGTCATCTGATTGCATTTTTGTTTAGAAGGCTCTGATCCAAAACTACCTTATGAATCAACTGAAATTAAACCTCATAAATGATCAATTTGGAGCTCTCGCTCACTCAATAATTTGTTTCAGTATTCAGGGGCCATTGTAGTATACACTATTGTAACAGTGTTTCACACACGTGCTTCGTTGCTGTAAAATACATATCAAATAGTAGGCATTTATGTTTTTATGATTGTTTTGTTTTGTTATTCAGCTTGCGCCGTCACTGCCATTGCAAGAGGACTTTGTCTATCATTGGAAGGCCATCACACATTATTACATAGAAACCTCAGGTAAGGAATGCCGTGATAGTCAGTTGTGCTTATTGGGCTTTTTTTTTTAACACCAAAGAACCATATGTCATCATAATCTGTTCATGTTTTTGTAGATGACAAAGCCCCAGTGACAGACACCAACATTCCCTCCCATCTGGAGCAGATGCTGGATATTCTGACCCAGGAGGAGAGGGAGAGAGAGTCAGGAGAGACGGGACCCTGTATGGAGTATCTTCTCCATCACAAGATCCTGGAGACACTCTACACCCTGGGCAAAGCAGATGTGAGTGTTTTACTTAGAATTAGTGCTGGTTTCTATCAGTTGCAGACTAGAGCCCGACCGATATGGGTTTTTATGGGGTCGATACCGATATTTGGGAGTAAAAAAAAATGCCGATATCGATATATCAGCCGATATTCTTTGTGTATATTATAGTACAGTACCAGTCAAAAATTTGGACACTTTCCCATTCGTGTGTCCAAACATTTAACTTGTACTATATATAGAATACAGTATATACATAAACACTATTATACATAACACAAACTTTATTCCAAATGAGTCTGACATCAGTGCACTGAACAGTAAACTTGAAGTTTATTCAACTTGAAATCAATTCAATTCCATTCAACTTTATTCCGTTGAAGTTTATTTCACTTTGGAACATTCATTCACGGATTTGCGCTACTGTCTTCACACACAGACAGAACTTACTAGAAAAGTGTGACATAATGTACCTCTGTAAATAAATACAATATAAATTCACGTCTCGCGCACTTTAATGCCCTTTGAATGCAACGTGTACATTCCCTTGGAACTGGAATCATGGCGGAATATCATGTGAAGTCCACTTCGCGGGGCACTTACGGTCGAATAAGACGACGCTTGAATGCTGCTGCCTGAACAAGAGACCTCTTTACTGAAGTGGAAGTGTTGGCTGTTGTCACTATCTCGCAAACGCACCGGCGGATCTCCACCAAATTTGGGGGATCCCTTCAGCTCGAGGAGCCCTCTCGAACGTACACTCGATTGTCGTTCGAGAGGGTTTCTCGAGCTGAAGGGATCCCCCGAATTTGTTGCGGATCCGCCGCACCGTTATGGAGATATGGCTGTTCAAAGTTTCAATGGTTTTCCATAGACTTAAGCTTTAAAGCATTTCATCCAGGTCGCCAGTAGCAAACAATGGTGCCCGCTCTGCTGGACAAACTAAGTAATTACACCATTTCAAGCATTTTATCTGCGTTATATGCTCTGTAAAAAAAAATCGTATCAGCGGCATATTCGCCGATACCGATATATCGGCGACAGGCTCATATCAGCCGATACTATCAGCTAAACCATATATCGGTCGGGCTCTATTGCAGAATTGTAAATATTAGGAATGTCATCTGATTGCATTTTTGTTTAGAAGGCTCTGATCCAAAACTACCTTATGAATCAACTGAAATTAAACCTCATAAATGATCAATTTGGAGCTCTCGCTCACTCAATAATTTGTTTCAGTAAAGTTTACCATTAGCATAATCATGCCTAAATTTTGGAACAGCCTTTGAGTCATTTACGTTCTTGCAATACTTAAAATTGCAGCCTACGATTGCTGTGTATGCGGGCAGCTCACTAGGTTTTAGAACAGACAAAGAGACTCTTCTAAATTGTGTGGCCAGTAGAGACTTACTCATTTACTGTGAGTCATGTTTAGTAAGAGAGAGACTGTCAGTTGCTTTGACTCATTAGGAAAATCACTGCTGGCTGTGTAAAACAGAATGCAGAGCGTCCCAATCCGATTTAACGAACCTTCACACTGGATGTTATTGCTGTTAAGAGGATTTATATTGAAAGAGAAAGTGACTCATTCTTTATGTACAACTGTGATATTGTAGCTCCTCATTTATTTTAGTAATCTAAATGAGAATCAATGCAGTTCTATGGTATGGGCTGAGTTGACTGTTGATTAGCTAAATAACACCTGTATTTTTCAACCAATATTTTGGTTCGGATAATTCTAATTTTGAATGCTGATTTGGTGAGCTGTGTTCAAAGCTGTTGTTAAATGTTGACAAATGCACACCTGTGAGCGCACTATTAATACTAGAAGATATTATGTTGTTTGCTAGCCATTAACCATTCAGTGGCATAGAAGGGCTTCCTATATATATTTCTTTCAAGGTACATGGACTACTACAATAATGTAGAAATACTTCACCATTTAAATAACATATCATTATTTTAATTTGTATTGTAGTAGTATTCAGTTTTGCTGAAAAGGTTATAAGACTCATGTTAACCCATTCGCATATGCGATAATTGTAATTTTTAGCTTTTGCAAGATCTGCAAACTTTGTCTACTGACAGTATTAATGGTGTGTAATAAATTAATTGATCTTATGATTTGACATACACTACCGTTCAAATATTTGGGGTGGGTAGATTTTTTTTTTTTAAAGCAAGGATACACATTAAATTGGCAATAAGTGACAGTAAAGACATTTATAATGTTACAAAAGATGTCTGCTGTTCTTTTAAACTTTCTATTCATCGAAGAATCCTAAAAAAATGTGTAAAGCTTTACACAAAAAAAATATAAAGCTGTACAACTGTTTTCAACATTGATGATAAAGAGAAATGTTTCTTGAGCAGCAAATCAGCATATTAGAATGATTTCTGAAGGATCATATGACATAGAAGAGTCATGATGCTGAAAATGTAGTTTTGCCATCACATAAATAAATGACATTTTAAAATGTTTAAGTCGAAAACAGTTAAATTGTAATAATATTTTACAATATTACTGTTTTATTGGATTTTTGTTTGAATAAATGCAGCTTTGGTGAGCAAAAGGACATTAAAAATCGAACAACGCCAAACTTTTGAATGGTGGTGTAAACTAAATGGTTTTCTTAATACCTGTGAATCGTTGATCGAAGTACCGGTAAAGTGAGATTTAAAGTTTTGTTTCTGTCTTTTTTTTTCTCCTGTGTGCTCCTCCTTAGTGCCCTCCTGGAATGAAACAACAGGTTCTGAGTTTCTACACCAAGCTGTTGGGTCGAATTCGCCAACCACTCCTGCCTCACATCAACGTGCACAGACCTGTACAGGTGATCAGAATTACAGTTTTAAACTCTTTTGCACTTTAAATGTAAAAAATGGCTCAAATGTTTAAGCAGCCGTGCATGATGTATCTGATGGTGTTTCCTCAGAAACTGGTCCGCCTGTGTGGTGAGGTCCTGGCTGCTCCTACAGAGAATGAAGAGATCCAGTTTCTGTGTACCGTCTGTGGAAAACTTAAGCAGGACCCTTACCTCGTCAACTTCTTCCTTGAAGTGAGTGATTGAGATATATGGCATCTGCTTGTGTAGGCAGCATATAGGCACAGTGGCTATATCTCCCATTGGCATGTCTCCATGTGTTTCTCCAGAATAAGAATAAAAAGTTGGAGGCTGCTAAAGACAGTGGAGCTGATTTGGTGAAAGAGGATCCATCTTCTCCTGATACAGGACAGAACCAAAAGCAAAATCCCAGTCTGGTCACATCTGCACTGAAAGAAGCAGCAGCCTGTCAAGCCACCAGCCCAGCGGAAGCTAGTCCATCCTCCGTCCACACTACACTGCAAAACAACGACAACTACAACCTAGTCAGCTCACTTCTTAACCTCACTAAGAGTCCAGTAAGTTTAGCTCTTAGTCTCTGACACAAGACAGGCTGTCCTGATGAATTTGATTCTATGAGTATTAACTGATCTTGTCTCTTTCTCAGGATGGCCGTATTGTGGTGAAGGCATGCGAGGGTCTGATGCTGATTGTCAGTTTGCCTGAGCCAGCTGCAGCCAAATGCCTCACAGAGAACACCGAACTCAGTCAACTTCTCACGGACCGACTGGTACAGTTCTACCGGGCCCTTCCCCAGTCCATGGACCCTCTTGACATTGAAACTGTGGAGTCTGTAAACTGGGGGTACATGATTTTCTAATCCAATACTTATGTTGTATTGTTAATACTTATGTTTTAAGCTTAATACTAAAATAAATAGTTTTTTTTATTAAGAAATATTTTTTTTATATTTTAAATATTTTAAAGGGGTCATATGATGCAATTTCAAGTTTTACTTTCTCTTTGGAGTGTTACAAGCTTTCCGTGCATGGATAAGATCCCTGAAGTCGCAAAGACTAAAGTCTCAAAACCAAAGAGATATTCTTTATAAAAGTTAAGACTCATCCACGCCCTCCTAAAACTCCTCGTTCAAACACGCCCCACATATCTACATCACTGTGTGGGAAGATTTGCATAACACCGCCCAAATGTTCAAATGGTCTTCCAAAAGAGGACACAACTAGAAATCAGTGGTTAAGTTGTATTTACAACACTGTTCCAGAACAGTTCAACCCAAATATTTGTGTGTGTGCAACGCATTTTACGGAGGACTGTTTCCTGATCCTGGGAGAGTAGCCTACAATGCGTCTGTGCACAAAGGCTGTTTCTATAAAGTGGGGCAATTCCAACTTTGCAAGGACAGTCTGGTGCTTCTGACTCACAGCCTGTAAGTATGTTTTCATATTTAAAGAATTTGCCACTGACGATTCAAACACAAGTTTTTTTTTTTAGCAGTGTAGAGTAGCTCTTGTTATTTATTGTTTCTTCAATCACAAATGCAGACGTGGCCTTATGTTTACACGGCGCGATGCGCAACGCAACAGGTAAAAAGACCGTATAAGTCATTATAATCAGTAATTATGTTGCCACTGGATGGAACAAATGCCTCGTTTATAATGGGTTTTTATTGGTTTTGTCTCCTCGCGCTGAAACACGGCATCACAGTATGTTAAGGGGCGTAACATTTCCGTCACACGCTAGAGGTATTCGGCCAATCACAACGCACTGGATAGCTGGCCAATCAGTGTACACCTCGCTTTTCAGAACGATAAGCTTTGTAAAAATCTAAGTTTCAGAAAGGCGGGGCATAGAGGAGAAACAATAATGTACAGTATGTGGAAAATAACCTTAAACCACATAAACACATTGCATTACACCAAAAACACAAAATAATGTTCTTTTTAGCAATGTCATATGATCCCTTTCATCTGTATTTTTGTTATTATTATTATTATTATATATTTTTACTGTTTATTATATATATTTGACCAAACAGACATTCTTGCCAGTTAGATTTAAAATGTGTAGATTTAAAATGCATATAATATTTCAACTAAATATAAAATGTAATGTTTTATGCATCTTTTCTGTTCTACATTTAATTTAAATCAAAAACTTAATAGAAAATTAAAATAGCTGTACTGTACTACTGCTTAATGCATTTAATATTATTTTTATTGCCAGCAAAATCATCACAAATATATTGTGAATATTTACTATACTGCCCAAGATACATGGAACTGTTTTGAATGTTTATTGAGAGTCTGTGTATTTGTAGGTTGGATGTGTATAATCTAAAAGAAGATGCTGCAGCTTTCGCAGGCAAACGTGCACTTATTTCTTTCCTATCGTGGCTGGACTATTGTGATCAGCTCATCAAAGAGGCACAGAAGGTAAAGACAATTCAATCAAAAAACAGAAAATGAGTAAACATTGAGTAATGCTCAAACTGTCTGTCTACAAATTGCAAGAACATATACATGGATATGTATGTCTAAATCAGATGATGAAAATTTGCAGATTGAGGAGTTTGTTTTGTAACATGTTTGTGTTTTGCTCCTCTGTAACATTAGACGGCTGCTGCAGTTCTGGCTCGGGCCGTGAGAGAGCGCTTCTTTGTTGCCATAATGGAGCCTCAGCTAATGCAAACGTAAGCTATCTCAGGTTTGTTTACTAGTCCCACATTCTTTGCAATTGCACCAGCAAATTGTTTCCTTTCTCTCAAAATCTTTTTTTCGTACTTTCTCATTTTTGACTCATTCCAGGTCAGAGGTTGGCATTCTGACTTCAACAGCCCTGTTAAACAGGATCATCAGACAGGTGACATCAGAAGCCCTGCTTCAGGAGACCGTTTACTTCCTGTTGGGAGAGGAAACTGGACCAGAGACACCTGCCGGCATTACCCAGCATCCCCTGAGACACAGACTCATAGAACATTGTGACCACTTGTCAGATGAGGTAACACTGGCTGCCATGACTGCATTAATCGATGCATTTCATCCTCCTTAGACTATATATATATAAATATATATATATGCATACATTACAGAGTAGTTGGAAATACTAAATTCTATAGAGAATATAAATATTTATGTGAATATAAATTTATAGATAAGTCTCTGTAAAATAAGTCACATATTATCATTGGATGGACAACTCATTATAGATCTTCTGCCACAGTTGTAATGTTTTTATATTCATGTAGTTCTGGTTCTGTGTCTGGTTGTAGATAAGCATCATGACCCTACGGCTCTTTGAGCATCTGCTGCAGAAACCATGTCAGCACATTCTGCAGAACCTGGTGCTGCGCTGCTTGGAAGAACGCAACTACACCGAGAACAAACAGCCAGAGGAGCGAGAGGAGCGCGAACACATGGAGAATGGCCAACCGCATGACGCCGTGTAAGAGCTGCTGCCTCCACTGATGCTAAACTTCCAGATCGTTCTGATCGATGCATCTGCATGGTTCTAGAACATGCAAGATCAAGATGCACTCATAGCACTTCAATTTCTGAATGAATAAAACTGAATTTTAAGTGATACTTTTTTAAATGTGTTTTGGTTGTTGGATGTTGTATAATGATAATGTTTGTGAAGGGATTTATAGGTTTTGAGTAATTGAAGGTGAAGTGTGTAATTTTTTTTTTATGTGTAAAGACTTTTTAATCTTAATATAAGTTATAATATAAGTTATAATTTAAGCCATTTGCAGAAAACTTTAACACTGAGTCTCTGTGACACTGTAACAATGCTCTGTTTTTGTTTGAGCGTGCATTGTAACATACCAACATTATCACAACCAATGCACTGAATTTAAGACAGAATTATCTGTTTGGCGATCAGTGGCAAACAGGGAGAGTGTTTGGGAAAACCTGCTTGACAACAGTCAAATTAAACACTTTACCTTTAAATGAATGCAAAATACAACAGCATTTCATGCTTTGAGAAATTAACGAGCAAGCAATAGTACATTCATACTGATTCAGCTTTTGTTTTGAATCACAAACTGGAGAGGATTGCTGATAACAGTATTCAAAAGACACGGTTCAAGAAGTAGTTGCATTTATTAGTAATAATAATCTGAATAAGCAATTCTTCCAAATAACATGAGTCTAATTTATCAAAAATGTGTTAGACATGAATCCATAGTCCCTCATTATAATATAAATGGGACTATGTTATGAAAACTATATTATGGTTGCACTGCAGTAAAATTTATTCCTTTAATAATTTTGCTGTAGTGGTGCTTTATACTGTAGCCTACTTGATTTTTGTTCTTAGATCATCTCTTGTGTATCTTCAGAGATCAAAACCGCTCTATCTGTGAGATGTAGCATGCATGTAATCATCTATTTATATTGCTTTGTATTGTTTCCTCAGAGATCTTGAAGAAGACCCGCTGTTCTCAGATCTTTCCCCTAATAACAGACTCTCCAGCCCCGATTGGTTAAGCTGCTCTCCACCACCAAGCACAGAGCACACAAAGCCTGATGGGAAGACGGAGGTTCACAAAATAGTTAACAGGTACTGCAGGACACCCTTCCATGACACATCTGACCAGCTGTGATGTGCCAGATTTATCATTATGTGACCAGATAAAAACTTCCCAGATAAAAATGTAGTGTGCTTTTCCTTTAGTTTCCTGTGTTTGGTACCTGATGAGGCAAAATCATCCTATCAGGTTGAGGGCACAGGCTATGACACCTACTTAAGAGATGCACACAGACAGGTGAGAAATAAATCAAATAAAAAGAACAAAATAGTGAATGTTCGATATATTCCATAGCTTTAGTTCACCAATGCTTTACAAATGTTAGCTCTCGTACCACGTGATAGTTATATGATTTTACAAATGTGACCCTGGACCACAAAACCAGTCATGAGGGTAAACATGTTTTTAATTGAGATTTATACATCTGAAAACTGAAAACAATAAGCTTTCCATTGATGTATGGTTTGTTAGGATCAGACAATATTTGGCTGAGATACAACTATTTGAAAATGAGGAATCTGAGGGTGCAAAAAAAAAATCTAAATATTGAGAAAATCGCCTATAAAGTTGTCCAAATGAGGTTCTTAGCAATGCATATTACTAATCAAAAATTAAGTTTTGATATATTTATGGTAGGTAATGTACAAAAAACATTCATGGAACATGATCTTTACTTAATATCCTAATGATTTTTGGCATAAAAGAAAAATCGATAATTTTGACCCATACAATGTATTTTTGGCTATTGCTACAAATATACCTGTGCTAGTTATGACTGGTTTTGTGCTCCAGGGTCACAAATGTATATGAGATAATGATAAGATTAAGAAAATATAAAATCAGCACTCTGGTGTTACTAATACAGTATTTTGTATATAATATTTATTATTTAAATTTTTACTTAAATCTTTGATTGTTTTGAATATATTTTGTATTATTCATGGGATTAAGTTGAGTGTTTACAGACCTACATAAAATAATGACCAAATAAAAGTGTGCTACAATTATTATCAGATTTATTATAATACATTAAAGAATAAAAAAAAGGTTTTGTGGTGCTATGAAAATCGCTCTGTTTATTTGAGCATGCATTGCAACATACTAACATTGTCACAACCAATGGAGTGAATTTATCTGTTTGGCAACAAATGGCACGATTATAAAGTAATTATTACAATGTTACATAAATCTGAATTTTTTGTTATGTAATTTCCTAACCACATCAGAAGTTTGCAGTGAATGTTTTTTTTGGGGGGGGGATTCAGATACTCTTGAAGTGACACTGATGTTGCTATTACAGTATTATTGCTGCATTGTGAGTGTTTTTTTTTTATATTTTGTATTATTCATGGGATTAAGTTGAGTGTTTACAGACCTACATAAAATAATGACCAAATAAAAGTGTGCTACAATTATTATCAGATTTATTATAATACATTAAAGAATAAAAAAAAGGTTTTGTGGTGCTATGAAAATCGCTCTGTTTATTTGAGCATGCATTGCAACATACTAACATTCTCACAACCAATGGAGTGAATTTATCTGTTTGGCAACAAATGGCACGATTATAAAGTAATTATTACAATGTTACATAAATCTGAATTTTTTGTTATGTAATTTCCTAACCACATCAGAAGTTTGCAGTGAATGTTTTTTTTGGGGGGGGGATTCAGATACTCTTGAAGTGACACTGATGTTGCTATTACAGTATTATTGCTGCATTGTGAGTGTTTTTTTTTTATATTTTCCTGTTTAAATGTGATTATCATATTTGGTTGTATATTGACAGTTTCGGGACTATTGTGGAGTTTGTCAGAGGTGGGACTGGCGTAGCAGTCCAAAACCCTTTGAGAAGTGTAATCTGGACAGTCCGTTTTTCGAAGGACACTTCCTCAAAGTGTTGTTTGACAGAATGGGGCGAATCCTCGATCAGGTGTGTGAACCTTAGATGTTTACTGATATGTGTGACGACATGACAAAAAGGCATCTCAAAAGTTGTCAGTTCAACTGCACTAGTGCACTTACTATATCCCAAATCTATATATATATATATATATATATATATATATATATATATGTGTATATATGTGTGTAGCTTCAAAAGATATGGAATATAGTGCACAATTATGTACTACTTCTATCATACTTGTATAGTGTTTTTGTAATTTTAGTGCTCATTCACTTTCATTACATAGTTTATGCATTTTATTTTTGTTTAAGCAATCCTAAAGTCAGTGTTGGATGCCCTGCTGATGTCTCTCTTGGTCTCTCTGTCTCCATCCAGCCGTATGATGTTAACCTGCAGGTGACGTCTGTGTTGTCTAAGCTGTCTCTGCTGCCTCATGCTCATCTTCACGAGTACCTGCTGGATCCGTACATTAACCTGGCGCCGGGCTGCAGGTCTCTCTTCTCAGTCATCGTCAGAGTACGTCTACTGTCCTCCACACTGAATCACTACTGTAAACACAATTAGTGCCAATCAAAATGATCCTAGCTCTGCAGGTTTCAAGCAGCAAACCTGCCCTTTTTAATGGACTGCTTCTAGGGCTGGGCGATAATTCGATAACGATAATTATCGCGATATAATTTTCCTCGATAAAACGATATGACGAGTTCGGCAAATGTTCGATATAATGTTTATGTGCCAAAAGCGGAACAAAACAGCACGACTCATTTGAATCGTGCCACACGGACCATTTATCCGCTCGGATCAAAGTTCAAACTGCCGTGCAGCGCGAGCTCACTAGAGCAGATGCGTTTACTCGCGAGCACTAAACAGCTAAATTAAGAAATTAATTGTTCTATTTAGATATTTATTTTAAGGAAAATGAATGGTCTGGTTTCTACAACTTTCACTTTGGAGCAAAAATCTGGCTTTAAACTTGAAAGAAATAAAGATTTGACATTTATCGTGATAATTATCGATATCGACTGATATGAAAAAAAATTACCATGATATTTTTTTTGCCCATATCGCCCAGCCCTAACTGCTTCATATAGCCCGTTAAACTGTATGTTAAACATACAGCATTATATAATTACTCGCTATCCTTTGATGATGATGACCATATTAGATTGTTGTTGGATGGTTTAAATGAAACTGACTCTGACAGGATCAATTTAGATTATTATTTTTTGTTTGTTTAGACACATCTTAGACTGTTAATCCCATTGTTTATATGGATGCTTTGATCAGGTGGTTGGCGATCTGATGTTGAGAACTCACCGCATTCCTGATTTCACCCCTAAACTCCTGTTGGTGAGGAAGAGACTTCTGGGACTTGAGCCAGAGGGGATGAGGTAAGGCTTAGAAGCATGTTTGTGTATTTGCACAAAAGATGCAATTTTTCAACATGTATGCATAAAACAGTGTTAATGTTTCTTAATCTTAAAGCAATGTGACTATATTGTGATTCAAAATATGAACAATTTATGTATTGTGCAGCCTGAAAATAGATGACTTCTTTGCTGAGTATCTGTTTTTCTGTGATAAAGAGGTTCATCTTTGTCTTACAGCATTGATCACGTGACGTTGCTCGAGGGGGTGATTGTTCTGGAGGAGTTCTGCAAAGAGCTCGCGGCTATCGCTTTTGTGAAGTTCCATGCATCCGCCTCCGCCTCCACTTCCCCCTGATCCCCTCGCCACTGTGCACAGGACACAAACAGATGAATAAACAGACGAAAGGGGGCGGATGTCACAGGAACGACAAAACCCAGCTGCACTCATTCCTCAGCGCAGACTGCTGCCTGCGGCAGGACTCGCATTCAAGGATATTTCATTCGCGTTATCTCTGGGATGTTTCCATAACTCTGACGGAGCATACTGTTCTAAAGGCACAGGAGAGGAGAATTTCGTAATGAGAATTGTGACTCTCGTGGAACTGCCCATCTGGAGAGGATTTTGTAGCATTGACATGTAAAGAAAAAAGTATAAAACTTCAAAACTTAATGCCAAAAACTTAGGTTCAAACGTAGAAAACGAAATAGACTTAAATTCGATTAACGAAAACATACAATAAGTAAAAAGAAAAAAGCCGACTTTGCTAAATTAAATATTTAATTATGTATTATTGTTTGTCATTTGCAGTATCGAAGATACTGTCATCTGTTCTCTGTTCTTCTGAGAAAAATAGTGCTGATGATACAAATATCAAATGCAACACAAGTTAATTTGTAATGAAAAATTACAATAACTCAGGATTCAAAGTCTATCTGATTTTAAATAATTGGAGAACCAGAAAACGAGCAACATTTTAAGTGAATCCTCTCATTTTTTTGTCTTTCTTTCTGGTAGCGTTTGCCAACTCTTTTATTTTAAGTGAACAGAAAGCAATGCAGTCTGGATTGGTTTGAGATTCTCAAACCGGTTTCCACTGGTGCATCCCCAGAGAGCTGTTCATCCTTTATGTTCCTGACAGTGTTCCTAAATCATTTTAGTTGTTAAACTTGACATGTTATGTGTGTGCCTTGGTCTCAGCTAGACAGTAGCTGTGTCCTTCATCTTGTATCGTCACGTATTTATTATAGATGTAAAAAATACTTTTAAAGGAATAGTTCACCTAACATAACAATGATAATATATTTGTCCTTACGTTGTTTAAACCCAAGCTTTTCTATGAAACAACATGCAATGGATGTGCCTGGAATAGTGATAGACACAAGAAGTACCCTAAAAATGGTTAATTTAATTTGTGCGCTTTATGCCAGGTTGTCTAAAGCAATTGCGATAGATTTGTGTGAACTAATAGGGGAAATTTCATAAGTCAAGATTTTCAGTGAATGAGTTATATTTCAGTCTGATTCTCAAACAGAGCTGTTGTACAATTAGGAAGACTTGAAATATAGTGCATGAGTAATATGAATAATTTTATTATACTTTTTTTAAAAGCTTGGTAGCAAAAATAATACGAGTGAATGGAAATGTAAGAAAGAAAATGGTTTGGAACAACATTAGGGTGAGTAAATTATGGCAAAATGTAAATTTTTAGGTGAATTACTCCTTTTAAAGCTCAGAAACGATCAGCTGGTTTAGAGTTTAGCTGCTTCCTTACAAGGGATCTTTAACATTGTATGTTTGCATTATGTGGCAGTGTGGTATTATACCAGCAATAGTGTTATTCATCAGGCTGCTCTCTTCATCTGCTCCTGCTCTTTGTACTGGACATGCAGTGCTTAATGCACACCGTGTACATTTGGCATAGAAGGGGCACAGCTTGAAGTAGGGTTGGGTTTTTAATTTTATTTTTGGATGGCTGGCTTCCAGGGCCTTCTCACAATGCTTTGGTATCTTGGCTTTATTTAACAATCTTTACAGGGTTTAGATTTATGTATCGCAATCATTACTTTGCATTTTTCCATCCATAATATATGAGTATATTTAAAGCAGCATCAAGTGAAGATTTGCGTTTATTTTCAAAAATTGCACACTAGTGTCTGTTTATGCATTTTACATGTCTGTCTTTTTAATTTTATTTTCTTTCAAACCAAAGGATGTATCATCATAGGAGCAACATGACTGCTTCAGAGAGAAAGAAAAATAATGCATATTTTCCTTTTTTTTTTATTCTTGATCATGCACATTTTATACCGAGTTCAGAACTGTGTATAAACGAATGTACAGTAATAACAGTAGTGATGTCTGGTGTGAAATGCATGTGAGGTCATATCTGTTAATATGCAGCAGAGGAAAGCATATTCCTTCTCTATCTGACCTTCCATTGTTTTGCTTTGTTTTTGTTTTTTTTATTCTTTTGCCTGTTTATGGGGATATTTGTGATGCCTTATTTAAATGCAGTAATTGGTTATTGCCTATAACCTCTGCAATCTTGGTTTTGAGTTATACATCTAAGAAAAATTGGTCTTTATTTTACTGTCCATTTTATTATTTTATTTTTTTAAGTTGTAAAGCAATGTATTCCAATGGTTAAAATGATTCTGAGCTTTCTGCTGTAAACTTATTTTAGTTTTCTCTGAATATTCATCTACTTCGACCCAATCACTGTTCTGCTTGACTGATTTATTCCCGTCACTTGTACAGATGTAGCTCACTCGTTTGTCAGACGTGTCTGGAGGGATCTTCTGTTGAATTTGAGCGCCACTGCCATGGTGTCACAATGTGACACTTTTTAGAAGAAGAAAAAGTTAACAGGTTACCATTTTAGGGATGAAATGTCATGTGATCTCAGTTGCTTGATTCTGCTGGGCCTGTAATTCTCTGTAAAGAGGTTTGCTGTGTCCTTACTTTAATTCGTTTCACTCCGTCCTAATTAAAACATTAGCTTTCTTCATATTTGTTATGGCTTGGTTTTGATGTGCAGTTTATTCTGACTAAATTGAATGTTTTTGCATTGTTGCGTATTGCTGATATTTCATTTCAGAAGATGCAGATGGGATGTGGGTCTCTCCCAGTGGAAATCGAACATTTTCTGAACTCTCGTTTGACTCTCACAGTGGATGAAGTTTGTGGAGCTGGTGTATTTAGCTGTTACAAGAGGGCAACACAACCGGTCAGTTCAGATTATGAGTTTCATTTCATTTCACACTGGTGAGCCATTTTATGTTCTAATTTTAAAATCTCACAGGCTGATGCAGATGGCCCGTGGGCTGTAGTTTGGACCTTAATTCCTGCAAATTTTCACTCCCAAAACTATACAGTGTGTGCGTGGCCAGTGAAAATGTTTCCACTAGAAAGAGGAGCGGTCTCAACTGGTTAATTGTACAGGTATTCATAGCCTGTGAACAGGGTAAAGGGGGTGTTGAAACGTAAGAGGGATTTGTTACATAAAAATAAAAAAAGGTCATTTCACAGGTGAAAAAAGCATAGTTCATAAAAAAAAGAGAATGAAGGCAAACAATGATGTGCACTGATTCATTTAGCCAAACAAGTCGCTTTTATTCCATGTTGGCTTAAAACAAAATATATACAATCAAAATGATTACACGATTGTAATTATTTTCAAATAGAATTTGTATTATGTTTTTTAAGAATCTTACTATGTGATATTCTTTTTTTATTTGTAATAATAATGTGAATAATAACAACATGTATGTTCACATTTTGATTAACTTTAATATTCACCATGTTGCATTCTAACATATTGTGGTTATCAGTAAAAGTTTTAGGTTGCTCACAATAGGCTATATAATTAATATAAAACATAGGCCTAGAATAAAATATTGTCACAATGTCACTATATTATATGGTGAATTTCTGGCAACCATTGACTAGCTGTATATTATTATCTACTGTAATACTATATTAACCTGTTATTGCAAGCGCAGCTTCATAAAGAGACATGTAAAGCCTCTTTCCTCAAGGATTCAAACATCCTGCAGCTCACAGCTGTTAATGCTGAACTTTTCTTTCTGTTTTAAAGATGTTTTCTTTGGATTGTTTGACTACTCGAAATAGAATATACAGGTGCATCTCAATAAATTAGAATGTCGTGGAAAAGTTCATTTATTTCAGAAATTCAACACAAATTGTGAAACTCGTGTATTAAATAAATTCAATGCACACAGACTGAAGTAGTTTAAGCCTTTGGTTCTTTTAATTGTGATGATTTTGGCTCACATTTAACAAAAACCCACCAATTCACTATCTCAACAAATTAGAATATGGTGACATGCCAATCAGCTAATCAACTCAAAACACCTGCAAAGGTTTCCTGAGCCTTCAAAATGGTCTCTCAGTTTGGTTCACTAGGCTACACAATCATGGGGAAGACTGCTGATCTGACAGTTGTCCAGAAGACAATCATTGACACCCTTCACAAGGAGGGTAAGCCACAAACATTCATTGCCAAAGAAGCTGGCTGTTCACAGAGTGCTGTATCCAAGCATGTTAACAGAAAGTTGAGTGGAAGAAAAAGATGCACAACCAACCGAGAAAACCACAGCCTTATGAGGATTGTCAAGCAAAATCGATGCAAGAATTTGAGTGAACTTCACAAGGAATGGACTGAGGCGGGGATCAAGGCATCAGGAGCCACCTCACCCAGACGTGTCACGGAATTTGGCCTCAGTTGTCG
>NW_015506394.1:194539-202070 GCF_001515645.1 Sinocyclocheilus grahami
CATCACAATTAAAAGAACCAAAGACTTAAACTACTTCAATCTGTGTGCATTGAATTTATTTAATACACGAGTTTCACAATTTGAGTTGAATTACTGAAATAAATGAACTTTTCCATGACATTCTAATTTATTGAGACGCACCTGTAGGCTCTGAAATAGGCTAAAATATGACTTAATTTGAGTTTCCTGCTAGCTAAATTCCACATTAACAAAAATCTGGCTCTAAATCTGTCTTTTCTTCATTCAAAGTTGATCTAGACAAGTAGCCTAGGCTATATTGAAACTATTCAAAGTTCTGTTAATCCTAAAGCAGTGAAAACTGCATCTCAGTATCCTAAAAGTGTCCTCTCTGTGCCTCCGAAGTCCCGATCTGAATCAAAAGATTTACTAATCCTCTCCGAAGTTCCGATTCAAATCAATTCGCGAGATTCGATTGGAGCGCTTCGAAACTGAATGATTTTATGACGCAATGATTTAGAGTTTTCGAAAAGCAGTTTCACCCATCACTACCCGTGCTTTCATTACATTACAAGCATTGTCGAAATTCGAAAATTAAGTGCTCTTTTGATCTCTCCCCCCCCCCCCCTAGACGCACCTGTAGGCTCTGAAATAGGCTAAAATATGACTTAATTTGAGTTTCCTGCTAGCTAAATTCCACATTAACAAAAATCTGGCTCTAAATCTGTCTTTTCTTCATTCAAAGTTGATCTAGACAAGTAGCCTAGGCTATATTGAAACTATTCAAAGTTCTGTTAATCCTAAAGCAGTGAAAACTGCATCTCAGTATCCTAAAAGTGTCCTCTCTGTGCCTCCGAAGTCCCGATCTGAATCAAAAGATTTACTAATCCTTTCGATTCGATTGGAGCGCTTCGAAACTGAATGATTTTATGACGCAATGATTTAGAGTTTTCGAAAAGCAGTTTCACCCATCACTACCCGTGCTTTCATTACATTACAAGCATTGTCGAAATTCGAAAATTAAGTGCTCTTTTGATCTCTCCCCCCCCCCCCCCCATATGAATCAATCGAAGCGTTTCCAGCGTAAACGGCTCAATCAATTGAATTGGTTTTTATCTGTGCCTTCACTTTTCGCGGCTTTTGCCATGTTTGCAGGACAATGTCAGTACTACTACTGGCTTAGCTCGCTATAGTTTTATGACATAAACTGAAATAAACGAAAAAGTATGATGTTTATAAATAAAATATACACATTTCCATTACAAAGATAACATCCATTGCAAATCTACAAAGGTGAGATATCCGGTCTACTGCAAACTAGTGAAAACTCCATTAAAATGTCGAGCTGCACCACAAAATGCATGTTATATAGAAACAACTCTGCATTATGATCGAGTCTGTAGCTTAATTCACTATTTTAAATAGTTTGACCACTGCAATTTAATTGGTGACAGTTCAATAGGAAGTCAGTTTAAAGCAAAAAGCAAGTTTAAAGCAAAAAGCAAGTTTAAAGCATCCGGTCATCTCATACCACTGAAGTGAATGTTACATTTACCAGTATATAATATGTATTTTAGAATTTATTGTTGTAGGCTATCTGATTGTATTGGTCTGTATAGTCAATGTAAAACAGGGGTGCCCAAACTCGGTCCTGGAGGGCCGATGTCCTGCAGAGTTTAGATCCAACCCCAATTAGACACACCTGAACCAGCTAATCAAGCTCTTACTAGGCATACTAGAAACTTCCCGGCAGGTGTGTTGAGGCAAGTTGGAGCTAAACTCTGCAGGACACCGGCCCTCCAGGACCGAGTTTGGGCACCCCTGATGTAAAAGAACAAGAAGAAAACAGCATAACAACGAAGTTAAAAAAGTGGAAAACTTTATCTTTCAACTGAACTGTGCCTGTATGTTTTAATCACTTCGGATATATGTCCCATGTTAAATGTGCGTCTTTGCATTTTCTAACGTATTTACTTCTCAGGTAATATGTGGTAGCCTATGACCTAACTTATTTTAGATGCGCCCGTTACAACAACAGTAGTAGGGCTACACATATATTTAATTGTTTGATCAAAAGTATTGCTAGGGAAAATTATGTAGGCAGGTCGCTATATACTAGCCTCCCTAAATTCTAAGCCTTGGCTGATCAGATCCGTGCGCGTTATTCTCTGACAAAACTGAAAGGAACCGATACGGATCACTTCCATCCGGACCGGACGTGGCATTATCAGGCATGTCTGCGCGGTGAGTGGAACAGGCGTTTATGCATTATCATCATCATCATCATCATCATCAGCCCAGATAGCACCTGTCATGTCCAGTAACTCCAGTCATCGGCCTTACCTGCTCATGCTGCAGAACTTGAGCGCATATTATCAGGCTCATCGTGAATATGCGGTATGAAAATCTATTTCCATCTTCTCAAGAACTCTTATCCATAATCTACCATATCGATTACTCAATAATTCGCACTTAACTCAATAAGGGAATGAAAGTTGACTGTGTCAGAATATAGTTTTTTTTTCTTTGCGAAGATTTAAAGGGGTCATATGATGCGATTTCAAGTTTTCCTTTCTCTTTGGAGTGTTACAAGCTGTTCGTGAATAGATAAGATCCCTAAAGTTGCAAAGACTAAAGTCTCAAACCCAAAGAAATATTCTTTATAAAAGTAAGACTCGTCCACGCCCTCCTAAAACTCCTGTTTAAACACGCCCCCACATGTCTACATCACGATGTGGGAAGATTTGCATAACACCGTCCAAATGTTCACGCAAGGAAAGAAGGTGTAACTTTGATTCTCGCTGTAGTATTATTGTCGCCGCCGTCATGTCGTGGAGATGCTGTGTGTTTCGTTGTGAAACCGAAAATTATTTTTAGCAATGTCATATGACCCCTTTAAAAAAGAACTAATTGCATTGTTTCAAAAATTGTATCGTAACACTTCAGCTAACCAACAGATGGCGCCCGAGTAGAGCTCACCACAATATAGCAGACCGGGGCTAGTTGTCACACCGCTTTCCTAAAGTGATTATTTCTTCGAGTACGTTTATGCCTGAAAGTCGATTGCTGTAGATGCATAAGGTATAACCTTGGCCAAAAAATGCATATAGGGTCCATCTATAACATGTTTTTTTTTTCTGTCTCTTTGATAGACCCTTAGTCAGGGTAGCATCATATTTAGTTTTTGACAGAAATGAAAACGAGGCTGTGAGGAACTGAAGTACAGTGCGTGAATTCAATGGATTGTACTGGTGTTTAACAATGAAACATCATTCTGTCTTCCAGTAGACAAAAACTCTATAAAACAGCTTTGAAAGTCTTCCAGTAGACAAAAACTCTATAAAACAGCTTTGAAAGTCTTCCAGTAGACAAAAACTCCTACAGCTTTGAAAGTTTGAAAATGAATTTGAAAGATTATTAGTCCCTCAAAATCTCGTTTTTGTTTTTCGCGTTCACTTCAATATGGCATCTAACCTGGTGAAGGTCTGTTGGACTAAATGTGGTCATTGTCTTAGACAGATTCTAGATTTTTTTTTTTTTTACCAGGAACATGACCGTCAGTCTTAATGGTGTGTTGTTAAATCTTTAAATTGATGTCTAGATTACGATTAGCACATTTGTGGCCAATAAGAAATATATTTTTTGTTTCTGTTGCATCAGTGAATTCTCAGCAGGTAGATCATTGTGCATCAACCCTACAGTCATGTCTTCAGTTTCTACACATATGATGCTATTAGATGTTCCTGTTTCTAAACATTCTTGGCTGCGATGATCATTAGACACATTTGGTACACATAACACTCTTAAAAATAAAGGTGCTTCAAAAGGTTCTTCAAGCGATGCCATAGAAGAACCATTTTTGGTTCCACAAAGAACCATTCAGTCAAAGGTACTTTAAAGAACCATCTCTTTTTTTACCTTTTTATAATCTTTTGTGAAACCGAAAGGTTCTTCAGATGTTAAAGGTTCTTTATGGAACCATTAGACAAAAAGGTTTGAAAGTCTTCCAGTAGACAAAAACTCTATAAAACAGCTTTGAAAGTCTTCCAGTAGACAAAAACTCCTACAGCTTTGAAAGTTTGAAAATGAATTTGAAAGATTATTAGTCCCTCAAAATCTCGTTTTTGTTTTTCGCGTTCACTTCAATATGGCATCTAACCTGGTGAAGGTCTGTTGGACTAAATGTGGTCATTGTCTTAGACAGATTCTAGATTTTTTTTTTTTTTACCAGGAACATGACCGTCAGTCTTAATGGTGTGTTGTTAAATCTTTAAATTGATGTCTAGATTACGATTAGCACATTTGTGGCCAATAAGAAATATATTTTTTGTTTCTGTTGCATCAGTGAATTCTCAGCAGGTAGATCATTGTGCATCAACCCTACAGTCATGTCTTCAGTTTCTACACATATGATGCTATTAGATGTTCCTGTTTCTAAACATTCTTGGCTGCGATGATCATTAGACACATTTGCTACACATAACACTCTTAAAAATAAAGGTGCTTCAAAAGGTTCTTCAAGCGATGCCATAGAAGAACCATTTTTGGTTCCACAAAGAACCATTCAGTCAAAGGTACTTTAAAGAACCATCTCTTTTTTTACCTTTTTATAATCTTTTGTGAAACCGAAAGGTTCTTCAGATGTTAAAGGTTCTTTATGGAACCATTAGACAAAAAGGTTCTTCTATGGCATCGTGAAGCACCTTTATTTTTAAGAGTGAACAACAGCAAAAACTGTAACTGTTAAATACACATAATATATTAATGGTGCAATGTTAAGTGCAACTGAGGTTTGCGGAATGTTCAAGTGGTTTCGTATCCCACAGCTCAGCATTTTATTGTTTTAATGCTGATGCTCTTAGGTAAATCAATATATCAGTCCATGTTAAAGAGCAACGGCCATGTTCCCATGTTCAGTGGATGAACTGTGTGAAGGAGTGAAGCAGGTTTACCACTACTGCATGTCCGAGCAACATCCTGAAAGATAAAATCATTTTATTATACTTTATTAGCATCCCTTCCTATGGGAAAGCCCATAATAATAAAAAAAGGTTTTTGATCTTTAAATTATCAAAACATTTTTGTGATCTCATCTGAAGCAATGATTTAACCTTAAATCTAGTCCTACTGTTTATTTCACTACTTCATTGGAAGCAGTTTTGGACTTTGAAACTGTAACCTGAATACATCTAATTAGCAATCTTTAAATTGAATTATTAAATGTATACTACCATTCAGAAATTTGTATTCGTAAGATTAAAAAAATACAAAGATACATTTGTTTGTCAAATGTATCTTGTGTTCACCAAGGCTGTATTTATTTGATCATAAAAAAAACAGTAATTTTATTAAAATATTACAATTTAAAATAACTGTTATATATTTTAATATTTTAAAGCGTAATTTTATTTTTATTTCAGCATCATTCAGTCACATGGTCCTTCAGAAATCATTCTAAAGTGCTGATTTGCTGCTCAAGAAACATTTATTATTATTATTATTATTATCAATGTTGAATAATATCTGTTGAACACAGATTCCATATTTTTGTGGAATCTGTTTTTTTTTTTTTTGGGATTCTTTGATGAATAGAAAGTTAAAAAGAACAGCACTTATTCAAAATAGAATTTTTGTTTTGCTGCTCAAGAAACATTTATTATTATTATTATTATCAATGTTGAATAATATCTGTTGAACACAGATTCCATATTTTTGTGGAATCTGTTTTTTTTTTTTTAAGGATTCTTTGATGAATAGAAAGTTAAAAAGAACAGCACTTATTCAAAATAGAATTTTTGTAATAATGTAAAAGTCTTTGCTGTCACTTTTGATCAGTTGAATGCATCCTTGCTTAAAAAAAAAGCAATTTTGTTAAATAATCATTTAAAATCATACTGGCTAAACGAAGTGTGTATTAGCATTATATTGGCCACCTTCACCCTAGATATCAACATCAAAAATGAAAACATTATCAGTTTATTTTTATTGCAAACCATGAAAGCTGGGTTTCTTAACAATTAAACAATATGGTTCTGTCGGAAATAATAATGGGATGTAATGATATTACGATGACGTATTTTATAATAATGATGATAAACATCATGACTTAATATATGCTAATAATGAGAAACTTTCTTAATATAATGACATACTAGCTCATAGTAATGACTTAATTACATTTTTTAATCAACTGTGACAGAAACCGGCTTCCATACCAGACACAGTGGACAACTAGGAAGAAGCATTTCTATAACAATAGACTGGATTGGAGTTTGTGTGTGTTCTTTCATCTTTGTGTCCGACAGTAGCGCTGCTCATCCCGTAAATGCCCCACCCTTCCTCTGCACCAGGGCAGCAGACCTCTACCTGTTAGACTGCGGCATCACTGGCCTATCCTTGGCAACTGGTACCGCGGTAACCAGAGTCTCCTCCTCCACTTCCTCCCAGTCCGGACACCAGAATGCATGCAGCGAGGACACACCGCCTCAGCACTTTCGTGAGTGTGCGTGGCCGCGTGCGAATGTGAATTATTGATGAGGACGCAGTCTCAGAAGATCCTGCCGGGCCGTCCTATGAGTGTGTGAGGTTGGAAGGGTGTGAGTGTGTTTATGTCTGTCAGTAGAGATGGGGGAGAAGAGTGCAGTGCACCAGCAAAAACAGCCTCCTTACGATGGACTGTGCAACTACGCCCAAAAAATTACGTCCTGCTTCGGATTGGATGGTAAGCCCAGTTTTGCACATGATGTATGTGCTTATCTCTATAGGAGCCTTGTTTTCTTTGTATTTGCGCTCGGTTTGTGTTCATGTGGCATTGTTTTGCTTTGTAAGGGAGTTGTCTCTGATATGTGCGCTGAAGCTGGACTGGTTTTTCTAAGGAGAAACGGGGCGGTTTGCTGTGCAGCAGAAAGATTTAATGTGCTGTATTTAGTTGGAGCTAATTTGCTGTACGCTCCACTTCACAGAAGAAACTCCTCCATAAAGGGAAGATGGAAGTGAGCGAAGAGAAAAATACATATCTGAAAGATAAAGATTAACGTAGATGTGAGAGCTTGGCGTGCCGTCTAAAACATACATGAGTAGGACATGTTGTCCTGCCCATCCATTGACTTTGGTGCTCTCTGGTGTCAGTGTTGCTTTGCTCAGATACTGAACTGATATCAGTGGATGAATGATTTCAGAGCTCAAGAGCATGTTGAACTCTTCAGTCTATTTGCTGTTCAAGTTCGAGGCATGTTTAAGATGTTAGAGCTCAAGTATCATATGAGTAGAGATTAAGATGATGTAGCATTGTTTGGCATTCGTTGCAATCAAACAAAAACAGCTGGAATTCACTTGCCATTTTTTAGGATTACAGCAAATATTGTGCAGTTTTAGAGTTGGAATACTGCACTGATCAAAATTAGAATGTCTATCTCTCTCTCTCTCTCTCTCTCTCTCTATATATATATATATCTATATCGCTCTGTCTGTCTATCTATCTCTTATCTATTTTTTATATATATATATATATATATATATATATATATATATATATATATATATATATATATATATATATATAAATAATTAATTT
>NW_015506394.1:203522-230377 GCF_001515645.1 Sinocyclocheilus grahami
GTCTTCCAGTAGACAAAAACTCTATAAAACAGCTTTGAAAGTCTTCCAGTAGACAAAAACTCTATAAAACAGCTTTGAAAGTCTTCCAGTAGACAAAAACTCTATAAAACAGCTTTGAAAGTCTTCCAGTAGACAAAAACTCTATAAAACAGCTTTGAAAGTCTTCCAGTAGACAAAAACTCCTACAGCTTTGAAAGTTTGAAAATGAATTTGAAAGATTATTAGTCCCTCAAAATCTCGTTTTTGTTTTTCGCGTTCACTTCAATATGGCATCTAACCTGGTGAAGGTCTGTTGGACTAAATGTGGTCATTGTCTTAGACAGATTCTAGATTTTTTTTTTTTTTACCAGGAACATGACCGTCAGTCTTAATGGTGTGTTGTTAAATCTTTAAATTGATGTCTAGATTACGATTAGCACATTTGTGGCCAATAAGAAATATATTTTTTGTTTCTGTTGCATCAGTGAATTCTCAGCAGGTAGATCATTGTGCATCAACCCTACAGTCATGTCTTCAGTTTCTACACATATGATGCTATTAGATGTTCCTGTTTCTAAACATTCTTGGCTGCGATGATCATTAGACACATTTGCTACACATAACACTCTTAAAAATAAAGGTGCTTCAAAAGGTTCTTCAAGCGATGCCATAGAAGAACCATTTTTGGTTCCACAAAGAACCATTCAGTCAAAGGTACTTTAAAGAACCATCTCTTTTTTTACCTTTTTATAATCTTTTGTGAAACCGAAAGGTTCTTCAGATGTTAAAGGTTCTTTATGGAACCATTAGACAAAAAGGTTCTTCTATGGCATCGTGAAGCACCTTTATTTTTAAGAGTGAACAACAGCAAAAACTGTAACTGTTAAATACACATAATATATTAATGGTGCAATGTTAAGTGCAACTGAGGTTTGCGGAATGTTCAAGTGGTTTCGTATCCCACAGCTCAGCATTTTATTGTTTTAATGCTGATGCTCTTAGGTAAATCAATATATCAGTCCATGTTAAAGAGCAACGGCCATGTTCCCATGTTCAGTGGATGAACTGTGTGAAGGAGTGAAGCAGGTTTACCACTACTGCATGTCCGAGCAACATCCTGAAAGATAAAATCATTTTATTATACTTTATTAGCATCCCTTCCTATGGGAAAGCCCATAATAATAAAAAAAGGTTTTTGATCTTTAAATTATCAAAACATTTTTGTGATCTCATCTGAAGCAATGATTTAACCTTAAATCTAGTCCTACTGTTTATTTCACTACTTCATTGGAAGCAGTTTTGGACTTTGAAACTGTAACCTGAATACATCTAATTAGCAATCTTTAAATTGAATTATTAAATGTATACTACCATTCAGAAATTTGTATTCGTAAGATTAAAAAAATACAAAGATACATTTGTTTGTCAAATGTATCTTGTGTTCACCAAGGCTGTATTTATTTGATCATAAAAAAAACAGTAATTTTATTAAAATATTACAATTTAAAATAACTGTTATATATTTTAATATTTTAAAGCGTAATTTTATTTTTATTTCAGCATCATTCAGTCACATGGTCCTTCAGAAATCATTCTAAAGTGCTGATTTGCTGCTCAAGAAACATTTATTATTATTATTATTATCAATGTTGAATAATATCTGTTGAACACAGATTCCATATTTTTGTGGAATCTGTTTTTTTTTTTTTAAGGATTCTTTGATGAATAGAAAGTTAAAAAGAACAGCACTTATTCAAAATAGAATTTTTGTAATAATGTAAAAGTCTTTGCTGTCACTTTTGATCAGTTGAATGCATCCTTGCTTAAAAAAAAAGCAATTTTGTTAAATAATCATTTAAAATCATACTGGCTAAACGAAGTGTGTATTAGCATTATATTGGCCACCTTCACCCTAGATATCAACATCAAAAATGAAAACATTATCAGTTTATTTTTATTGCAAACCATGAAAGCTGGGTTTCTTAACAATTAAACAATATGGTTCTGTCGGAAATAATAATGGGATGTAATGATATTACGATGACGTATTTTATAATAATGATGATAAACATCATGACTTAATATATGCTAATAATGAGAAACTTTCTTAATATAATGACATACTAGCTCATAGTAATGACTTAATTACATTTTTTAATCAACTGTGACAGAAACCGGCTTCCATACCAGACACAGTGGACAACTAGGAAGAAGCATTTCTATAACAATAGACTGGATTGGAGTTTGTGTGTGTTCTTTCATCTTTGTGTCCGACAGTAGCGCTGCTCATCCCGTAAATGCCCCACCCTTCCTCTGCACCAGGGCAGCAGACCTCTACCTGTTAGACTGCGGCATCACTGGCCTATCCTTGGCAACTGGTACCGCGGTAACCAGAGTCTCCTCCTCCACTTCCTCCCAGTCCGGACACCAGAATGCATGCAGCGAGGACACACCGCCTCAGCACTTTCGTGAGTGTGCGTGGCCGCGTGCGAATGTGAATTATTGATGAGGACGCAGTCTCAGAAGATCCTGCCGGGCCGTCCTATGAGTGTGTGAGGTTGGAAGGGTGTGAGTGTGTTTATGTCTGTCAGTAGAGATGGGGGAGAAGAGTGCAGTGCACCAGCAAAAACAGCCTCCTTACGATGGACTGTGCAACTACGCCCAAAAAATTACGTCCTGCTTCGGATTGGATGGTAAGCCCAGTTTTGCACATGATGTATGTGCTTATCTCTATAGGAGCCTTGTTTTCTTTGTATTTGCGCTCGGTTTGTGTTCATGTGGCATTGTTTTGCTTTGTAAGGGAGTTGTCTCTGATATGTGCGCTGAAGCTGGACTGGTTTTTCTAAGGAGAAACGGGGCGGTTTGCTGTGCAGCAGAAAGATTTAATGTGCTGTATTTAGTTGGAGCTAATTTGCTGTACGCTCCACTTCACAGAAGAAACTCCTCCATAAAGGGAAGATGGAAGTGAGCGAAGAGAAAAATACATATCTGAAAGATAAAGATTAACGTAGATGTGAGAGCTTGGCGTGCCGTCTAAAACATACATGAGTAGGACATGTTGTCCTGCCCATCCATTGACTTTGGTGCTCTCTGGTGTCAGTGTTGCTTTGCTCAGATACTGAACTGATATCAGTGGATGAATGATTTCAGAGCTCAAGAGCATGTTGAACTCTTCAGTCTATTTGCTGTTCAAGTTCGAGGCATGTTTAAGATGTTAGAGCTCAAGTATCATATGAGTAGAGATTAAGATGATGTAGCATTGTTTGGCATTCGTTGCAATCAAACAAAAACAGCTGGAATTCACTTGCCATTTTTTAGGATTACAGCAAATATTGTGCAGTTTTAGAGTTGGAATACTGCACTGATCAAAATTAGAATGTCTATCTCTCTCTCTCTCTCTCTCTCTATATATATATATATCTATATCGCTCTGTCTGTCTATCTATCTCTTATCAAAAACATTAATGGCATAAATAAAAACACTTACACTGACAAGCTACGCAATATCGTGTTCATAATCGAATGTGACTCATCTGCGATTATGAACGCGATATAGCAGTGATCTATGGCTCTGTGTATTAAATGCCGCTCCATCTGAAAGCACGTGATGGAGATTTACTATTAATCACAGAACTGGCTTTACTGACGAGATGCGCACGACAATCACATGCGATTTATCCTGCAGCCCTAAATTTGTTTGTTGACAAAATAGTACACAAAGTACAAAATAGATGAGGAAAACTAGGATGCCGGGTGTATTCAAAGCGCCGCCATTACTGTTTAGAGTGTGTGCGTGGAGTGGTGCGCTGTGATTGGTTGTTACGGTTTACGGTTGAGCGGATATATCACATTCTGCAGAAAAGGGAGACTGGCATTTGTCGCAGTTTGGAAAAAAAGGGAGAAAACATGACAGAATAACTCGGCAGGTATTAATTAAAAAATAATAAAAAATTGACTTTTCAATACTGACCAGATACAATACTGATTTTGGCAGACACTAAATTTTTTTTTTTAAATGGCCTTTATCGCGTTTTGGATACAAACTCTTCACGATATATATATATATATAATTGTAATGTATTTATATGCAAGATATTTTTATGTTTTATACATACATGATTGATTAACAGAAGTATTCCCATTTGTTGTTTTTTATTTTTCCTTTGAATGTTCACCAAAAACAATATCTATCTATGATATTTATCTATCTATGATATTGTGTTGGGTAAATTGTTTAAAGTGTGCAATTTCAGCTATTTTCATTGTCAGCAATTTAAAATCTTACTGTTATTAAAGGGATTTAGCAATTTTTCTAACCTCTTCCCAAAACACTGGCATGTCAAATCTGATGCCAGCAGTCCAAAATACACAAAATGATAGACAAGCAGAGTTTCTGATTGGCTAAATATGCTCTGTGCGGCTACTGAAAACCCCTATCGGTCAACCACCTTAGTTTGAGGCATTTTAACTTTTAACATTTTAGCATCAGCATTGTCCAATGCATCTGAATGCCATTCTTGAACTAATTTAAATTCACCAAGAGCATTTAAGAGCACACCAAGGCAGTAAAGTTTAATATTCAGTGAGTCCTTCCTTACCTTTTTGCGTTGTATCAAAGTAATTATAGGAACATTTCTGTTCTAAGCACAAATGTTTTCAGTTTATTTGTACATTTATTTTCTCTTTTTCATAAATTTTTTTATTTTTATTTTAAATTTTTTAAATGCTTTTCATGTTGAGGTCAAAGCAGTGCATGAGTCATGTGAAAGGCCTTGAGAGAGATTGGAAGAGAGCTTCATATAACGGAGACAGCAGGACTGTATTATTCATGAAACCCATATCATTCACTCAGAAGCAGAGAAACATCATGAGAAATGCAAGTTCATCCCTTCTTCCATCTCAATCACTCTAAATCCATCTCATTACATCTCTCTTTTCCCCTCCCTTTAAAATCAAATTTTCAGTTGACATGTAAATTATGTTCAACATTTGACAGTTTAAAGATTACATGCATAATACTAATCCTCCTCAGACTGTTATAAAATCTGCAGCATCTGCAAAACCCTTTGAGGCTCTTTTTGAAAACCTAGTGCTACAATGTTATAAGATATTATTAAATATTAGAAAATATTAAATCGTAAATGTCTACACACACAAATATATATCATAAACGTATGTGTCCTTATACAGATTTTTCAGTAAAAGTTGTTGTATTGCAATATGGAGTTACCAACTTCGTCAAGCGTAAACATGATGCAGCAGTTTGGCCAAAAGAAGTTCTTAAAGCAAGATATTTGTACGGTGGCCGAGAGAGCTCAACGCGCTGTGTTTCTTCATTTGCATGTGTTGTGAGGATTTGCAGCTCGTTTCTTCATTTGCATGTGTTGTGAGGATTTGCAGCGCGTTTCTTCATTTGCATGTGTTGTGAGGATTTGCAGCGCGTTTCTTCATTTGCATGTGTTGTGAGGATTTGCAGCGCGTTTCTTCATTTGCATGTGTTGTGAGGATTTGCAGCGCGTGTGTTGTCAAACTGATGAAGATGTTTTCTTAATTTGCTGGTGTTTTTTTCAATTTGCATGTGTTTTCTTAAGTTGCAGCGCGTTGAGCTCTCTCGGCCACCGTATATTTGCCTTTTTGAACAACCTTTCTTAAAATGCTACTTATGTAGGCATTTCTGTAGGTTTTGGAACAAGTCTATGTCTGTTTAATAAGCATAAACTGCTGATCCACAGCCTTTCTCTTTTTTATTTTTATTTTATTTATTTAGTTGACAGAGACATTGTACATTAATAAAACATTCCTGTAAATGTAGTCCCTGGACAAGATGTTACAAGTCACCCTAAAAGAAAATTTAATTAAAAATGCATACTAGAAAATTTAATAATTACATAGTACAAATCATACAGTAGTCTATTAAAAACAATATGATCAAATAAAGACAATGCAAACAAGATACAAACAATAATAAGATAGCTAGCAAATATAAAAGTCTAATGCATCTGAGTGCAGAAAGACCCTCCGCGGGGCCTGTCAGAGCACCACACGTCTGTTCTTAAATCTGATTCTTCGCCATGTAATTTCATAAAGGCTGTGGGTTGGTGCTTTTCTCCAGGATTTATCAGCATTTGGTGTATTATCTCGGTCAGTCAATGACAGTGACTTAAAGTACTACATGGACAGTGTTTTTTTTCTAAACAATGTTTAAATTACAATGATTAATATGAGTGTTATTTATCAGTTTTTTTTATCAGATCTTGTTTGCATGTGAATTATGTGCATTTTGTATTATTAAATATTATATTATAATTGATTTACTTTATTTTATCAATTTTATTTTCAATAAATAATTATAAAATTATTTTAGAATTATATATTTATATTTTATTTTTTATTTTAATTATATTACAATTATATTTTTATTCATTTCATAATGTCGATCTAGTAAAATTTATATTTATATGTATATACTTTCATATTTTTAATTCTGTCATTTATTTATTTATTTGTATTTTACATTGGCTGGATGCAATCACTACTTGCCACAAATTGGTATTCTGCCCAGAAAGTTGGCAGTAAGGTTTAAAACCCATAATGAAGGTCCACCAGGCAGCAAACACAACAGGACATTTAGCTGTACTTTCAATATTAAATGAAGGTCAAAAATAAATGAAAAGCTGATTGCAATGACTGTGTAACAGAAGAGACATACTGTATGTTTAAGAGGCAATCCCCAGTAGCATAAACTGGCTTTTTTCCAGAGAGTCGAGTCCCTGTGCTAATTTATGACCATATGTTCTCACCTAAGTTCTCCAGGGGCGAAGGAACAACTGGTGAGGTGTGGGTGGGATTCGTGAATTTGCAATGGTTGTTGCATCTCTAATCTCATTTAAGACTTGCAAGACATTATTTGGGCTATACAGTAGTTTAAAGTATGGGAAAAAATGTACATTCCGATTATTGCTGCAATATAGTCTCTTAATTGTTGTTACATCTGATTGTTTCATTCTGATGGCTTTTCTTTGGAAACTAGATTTTCTAAATTGGAAAATCCTGTGATTTAAAGATTTAATTTAAGCATTATTACTGATCTACTTCTATCAGAATCGGTACAGATGTGTTTCCAGCTAATCTTGTGCATTACATTTCAGTTGTACACTCTTAAAATAAAGGTGTTTTCGAAGCAGTGCCATAGAAGTTCCCCGATTAACTTTTCAGTGAATGGTTTTTTAAAGGACTTTTTTTTTCCCTTCATGTGAAGAACATTTTAATATTCTAAAGAACTTTTTCCACCATAAAGAACCTTTGGTACAATGGAAGGGTGCTGTGGATATTAAATGTTCTTCATTGAACCATAAATGCCAATAGAGAACCTTTATGTTTAAGAGTGTATTAATAGAAAACAGCCTGTGCTTGGGAACTGATTCTTGATTTGGATATGGAGCACAGTATTTTTAGTTATGTCGGTAAACTTCTCTCACCAAGGAGCTTGTACCATTGCAGATACTATGGTGGCATTGCTTGGCCCTGTCCGAGGGATAATCACAGAGTTAGACGTCAGGGTTAATCCGCTTACGAGAAGGCAGGAGCTATTCGAGCCACTTCTTACTCTCCACTCTGGCATGGGGTTCACCTGTGGTCTTCACCTGAAGCAGAGGTAAGACGTATCATTTTCAGGTGAGGAGCATTAAATCTGGAAATCGCTTAATCGGGACGAGCGAGCATTTGGTTGAAGATTTAAGATTTGTTAATCTGAAGATCAGAGGTCTTTTGGTTGGAGTTTGGCCCTCTCTGCAGACTCACCTGCTTGTATGTGACCTCTGACCGCTGGGTCAAAGGGCATTCTGGGAGATCAGTGATCATCATTTAGCCTGGATATTGAGTCTAGTGTGGAGAAGACAAATTCCTAAAGCATTTTTGTCTAGTTTTGAGGACTAATTGAGAATTCTGAGGTCCCGCCGCCATGCCTTCCCTTCCCACTCTGAACAGCCTGGGGAAACTCTGCGGATCTGGACGCAGTCAGCAAGTGGATCGCACCCGGATCAAACGCACAAACTCCGTCAAACGTATATCTGTCATAGAGGACGGACGTGTGGCAGAAGTGCTGTACCTCGTCCCTAAAGAGTCTGTGATGCAACAGCTGCCGTTCATCAACCCTGAAGACTATTACCTGACTGAGAGCCTATCACCTGGTATGAACAGTTATGGAATAGCTGAATGTAATTTAAATTTGTTTTGCACCAGAAATCAGTCAAATTTAGTCCAATGATCAACTGCACAATGGTAATTGTCCAGTTTAATGGTACATTTATAAGAAACTTAGTGTGTCCTAGTTATGTTGCGTCTTTGCCTCCAACATGATTTCATTAGTATTCATATATTTGCATGTAAAGTGTATTTCTAGCACAAATACATTGGTATGCACACATTAATCTTTTTATCTTATTAGCGTAGGGGTGAGCGATATGACCAAAATCTTATATCACAATATAATTCTTTTTGCTTTAAGTTCTTTATGATATAAAATGTTTTGTTACCATACAAATTTCATAATTCTTGTCACCAGTGTCAATATCACAAACAACTAACTAGCCTAAATAAAAAAAATTTAATTAAAAAAAAACTCAAGCTCACTGAAGACAAGTAAACTGTCAGCGAATAAATAAGTATAAGAAACTAATTACAAGCAATAGGACAAACAAATACAATAGAACAAACAAATAAGAAATGCATACATTGTATAATGAATAAAAACGCTGCATATTCTTCACTTTGTAAATCAAATATATATTTATTATTAAAGTTACAAAAGTGATTTTGTCAAGAGCAGTGAGAGATTTTCTCTCTTTGGTTGTTTGATTAACATGAATGACTATTAGAAGGAATATTAGACTGCTGTCACTTTAAGAACTGCCCAGATCCAAAATACTGTTACACACATGTGTTTTTTTCTCAGTTGTTTCCTTTCACATGAGACCTAAGTTACTGTATTTACAAGGATACTTGTAAAAACGGGCATTTTGACATATACAAGTGTGTACTTAATCGTTCAAAGCCTATATAGCGGCAAAAATAAATCTGTTTAAAGTGCCCCTATTATGCCATTTTTACAGTTCCTAATATTGTTTTGGGAGTCTCCTAAAATAGGATTACATGCATGCAAGGTCAAAAAACGCTTTAATTTTCTCAAAATATGCATTTAATATCACCTCATTTTCCAGCGATTCTCAAACAATTCGTTCGAAGCAGTTCAAAGATTCAGTCTCTCTAAACCCCTCCTTTCCGTGAGCCTGCACTGCTCTGATTAGTCAGATGGCCTAGTCTGTTGTGATTGGTCTACGGCGTACAGTGCGTGTCAGAAACGATACACCTATTTCAACAGTTCTGTATTTTGAACGCTCTATAGAAAGTATAAACATTTATTATTTATCATACTTACAGGTTGTGATTCAGTGGAGCAGCTGGTCCAAATAAACAGGATACTGATCCATCTTTCCGCGTTGAACTCCCCGAGATTAGAGAAGCAGTCGTCAGTAGAATGATGTGTTTGTGGACGGGGTCAAGTTGTAGAACAACATGTAGAACATAACATTCACATACAGCTACATTGCACACTGCATGAAAGGCAATATTGGAAATGGCATAACAGGGGCACTTTAATATGTGCTCTGAATATTCTGAAATGAGTTTTCTTTCACTGCTGATTGCATTTCAACAGCATAAAATCACTTGTTATAAAACCGCAATAAGTTTTCGTGACCACATACAGCAACATCACGAGTAACCGCAATAGAGAAGATAGTCAAAAATCTCTACATATATATATATATATATATAAAGAGGGCCACCAACTTTTACAATTTCTGTCTGGATTTTCTCATAAAAAGGTCTTGACTCTGACAGAATTGTAAAAGTTGTGCAAATGTGAAAGGCTATACATTTTGGATACTGTCAATACAATACATACGGACATTGTATTTGTCAGTGTCTTTCCGAATGTTCAAAAATGGACAATGAACAAATTGCATATGCATACAAATAAGATCATCCTGTCCAAACAGATGTTTAATGGCTGCTCAACCCTTTTTCCGTTCAGTAGAAATGCTTCACTTATGTTAGTGGTGCACTGTGCTTTGAGTTTCAACTGGTTTTAGTGTGCTAAAGCAGATTATGAAAGTGAATGTCTCGATTGCTAAAAAGGGATTGCATGCTGTTAATGGGATGAAAGTAATTAATTATGCTAATCAAGAGGTAGTTCCCATCTTTAATGCCAGGAAACATCTTGACGCATACAACTTTTCTGGGTGTGTGTATGAAGGGGAAAGAGCATTATGCAATGTATTAATCACTATTCACGGATGTCAAAAATGATGGTTACTGCTGTTGAAAATGAGTTTAAGTTTTATGTAACTGTAAACTTCTTCAAGCATGCTTGAGGCAACCAAAAAGGCTTTAATATTACAAGAGAACCATCAGTCAAATCCAGCATGTCAGATTTCCTCAGTCTTTGGATTTATTGGGATTTGCTGTTGTTTTGGTAAAGATTTACACATACTGATCAGTGGCCTGTGGAAACAGAACTTAATTTTGATTTTCTTAAGGAAGAAATGTTTACTTATTCTGCTGTTCAAACTTTGGGGGTCCATACAATTTTTTATGTTTATTTTTATTATTAAAAAAAAGAATACTGTTATTCAGCAGGGATGCATTAAATTGGTCAAAAGTAGCAGTAATGACATTTATAATGGTGCAAAAAAAATTATATTTTAAATAAATACAGTTCTTTAGATTTTTAATTCAGCAGAGAATCCTGAATAAAAGTCAAAGTAAAAACATGTATCCGTTTCCACAAGACTGGAGTAGTGATGCTGAAAATACAGCTTTGCATCAGGAATAAATTACATTTTATTATCAAATATATTCTAACAGAAAACCATCACTTCATATGGTAATAATACAACTGTAAATATTACAGTTTTACTGTATTTTTGATCAAATAAATGCAGCTTTGAAAAGCATAAAACTTCTTTCAAAAACATTGTTTGGGGTCTTACCGACCCCAAACATTTGAACTGTCTGTTCCCACTGTCATTGTGTTTCTTGTAGATAATGGAGACAATGAAACAACAACAGTCGCTTAGTTAAACCTACATTTCTTTTTTTTTACATTTTAAGTCAAGTTAAAAGTAGTCGAAAAGCATCAATTGCGACCTTTCTTTCATTGCATTGCACTCATCCTGTGCAAAAGGCCTGTAACTACATATTTGTCGATTTATTTTCAAATTGCATTTTCCTCAGCCTTGCTTTCCAGAATCTACTGTATAGATCTGTTTGGCCCAATGAGAGGAGTGTGCTTCCTGACATACAGTGGAGAACTAAGAGCTTTTACAGGGTCATCTGAGAAGGGCAGAGACACACTGTAAGTGTGGAGTCTTGCAGCGGTGTTGTTAATGGGATGACAAATCAATGAAAATGCTCTTATGTAAATAACAGTGAGCCATAATTATTTAATAGCGCAGTGCTTTTGCATAGTCATTTGAACAAATTGCTGTGAGTTTGATGCATGTGAAACAATTGTAGATCTAAATTGGATGCAGAACTGCATGTTGTCTTGTTAGTGTACCAAAACAAATGTTTCCAAATTTTTTCACGAGAAATAATGTGTTGGCTGTGCACTAAACCAGTCTATGATGAGGTAAAATATGTTTTTAATTACAGAAAGGCGTCCATTGATGCTTAATGCGAGTGTTCTGAGGTCAAGCAGCCTTCTCAGGTTGATGATCCTCAAGTTCCCTCTGATCTAGTCTCACCAACAGATCACCTATTCGCTCACCACATGATGCAAATCGCACAGAAAAAGCTGTCTGAAATCTCCAGATTCATTCTGATTGCCTTTGGGGATGTACTGGTAAACCTGGAAGATAAGCTGTGTTTACATTGAATACGCACTTTTGAAGAAGAAATAATGATTACATTTGCTAAACATTTTCCAGGGTAGTGATGTTAAATCTTTGACTTTATTGTTTTTTGGCACTTACAAGCAAGTTCACAATCAGAAAAGTGCATTCTGCTTTGCTTTTGGTTTATGCTTGTGAAATCATCGTATTCATTTTAACAAACAAAAATTATTAACCCTAGAGTCTACAGACTACAATATGTACAATTTATATGTTACTTGCAGAATGTTTTGTTTCATCATGAGTTGTTTCTGCTAATGTAGAGCGTCACTCAGACAGCTGTTGTACTGTGATGAGGCTAATAGGATCACAGGGATATTCATGGTGGATTAAATCCAGATCATGTCATGTCTGCTCTCATAATCCAGACAAGCCTGTGTGATCTGTAAGGATTCGTCAGGTGAAGACGGCACGGCCGGTCTGTCTCCGCACAGTCGCTGACTTGGCTGTTTAGTTATTCTGACTGCATATGTTGGGCAAATGATTTTTGAAGTGAAGAATATTTGTATTTGTATTTTTTTTATGTATTTTAATATTTTTATTTCAATTTTCAAATATTTATTTAGTGCTATTTATATATTTTATTTCTATTGATATATTTTAGGCCTGTTCTGTGCTTTAGATGTTTATTTTATTTTATTTGCTTTTCATAGAGTTTAGGGCTGTTTTTGTGGTTTATCTTATATATCAGTCAGGGTATGACATTTTGTGTGTAGTAGTTTAGAAAAAAGTACATTTAACATTTAAAAATGAACATTTAAAGGTGACGAGTGTAATTTTATTCAGTTATATATTTTATTTTATTGTGTGTGTGTGCGACGTTTTCCTCTTTTATTCATCCTTATTCGATTTTTTTGCGCTGCTATTTGGATGCTGCACTCCACCTCTGCTGATTATTGATTCATCTGCACTTATCACTGATGGTCATGGTCAAGAAGAAAGGTAATTGAGTGTGTGTGTTTTGGCGAGAGTTACTGACCATCTTTAAATCTCAATGTGGTCACAATGCACACTTTTAAGAGTAAATAGTCACTTCTATACATTTTAAGAGGTTTATCAGTATTGAATATTGAGGATCACATGCTGTTCTTCATCTGCAGAGAAGCTGGATTGATCCCACCTCTTATTTAAGGTGATTGTGATGCTGTATTGGCTCAACACATGTTGATGATCTTAGTTTATGTCCAGGTTGCACCGTGTGCTATCTGAATCACAGGAACTGTTATATAAGAGAAAGAGTCGTACCTGTCAGGTCTGCAGGTTATTGGATCAGAGCTGTCGGTCAGTTATTTGTGGGATTGTTTAATCTGAGTTTGCGGCACATCTCCGTTGTTTCGGCAGTGTTGCAGTTTTAAATGGGATGCAGAAGTGTGAGGTAGACACGCGCAGACCGCAGCCGTCGCCATAGCAACGCTCACAGGAAGGTAGAGGCCATTGTTGTGTCTCGCCTGCAGTGGCCTCTTTTGCTTTTAGGGTGTCTCTTTAAAGTCGTCTCATCCCTGCTGCAGTTCATCTGCAGAGACGTAGTGTTTAGGTTCATTTCCAGCACTGACTAATGAATATAAATGGAACATTCATATTCTTGTTTTAATACTGTAGAGGGAAGACTGCAAGTGTAAAATGTATATTTGTATGCATCCACACTCTCAGGAAAAAAAAGGTATACAAAAGCTGTCACTGGGCCGCTACCTTTTCAAAAGGTATACTTTTGTACATTTTAGGTATTACGATGTACACTTTGGATACTAATATGAACCTTTAAGGTACCAACATGGACTCTTTAGGTACAAAGTTGTGCCTTTTGAAAAGGTACCACCCCAGTGACAACTTTTGTACCTTTTTTTTCTGAGAGTTCACATGCAGGTACACTTGATTTTAAAATATACCAAGTTAATTATTTTAAGATTTGACCTTGTAGATTTATATCCTTATAGACTTTTGTTATTGATTTATTTGAGAATATATTTAGCTCTTTCCTTTTAAATAATTAAAATCAGACGTAATTTGATAATATGTAATATTGTGATACTACAGTATTGGGTTGTTGGCATAAAAATGTCTAAAAAGTGCCAAGGATTTCTATTTTTATACATAAAGGGACAAGCAAACACTGCTGAAATTGTCATATAAAATATTTTTTATAATAAAATACTTTTTTTTAAAATTTTGTTTTTATTTTTATTTTGCACTTGGTGCCCATGGTGGCATTTAATTTGGTTAGTTTCTACCAAGTTTGATGCACAACAAACAAAACATCTCCACTCTTATATAGCCTAATCAGCAGTAATTATAATAAGCATAATTATAAGCAGTCATTATTATATATATTTTTTTGTTTTTTGAAGGATGTATTAAATTGATCAAAAAATTACAGTAAAGACATTTATAATGTATAATGTAAAATATTTCTCTTTTAAATAAATGCGGTTCTTTCAACATTGCTAATCATCAGATCAGCAAATTAGAATGATTTATTGAGGATGATGTGACACTGAAGACTGGAGTAATAATGCTGAAAATTCAGCTTACAGGATCAAATCAGATTTTAAATTATATTTAAATAGAAATAAGCTATTTCTCAGTACTGCTGTTTTTTATAGTATTTTGAAAGTTGTTGAATGATACAATGAAAAACTAGAACGTACAGTATACACGTTTTATGTACATTTTAACCTAAAATCTTTATATTAACAAAAACTGTAATAAGTATATTTTATTAACTTGTTTTTTTTTTAAATTCATTTATGGACTACCGAAATCATTGTGTAGTGCTAATTTCATATCATAAGGCTCATATGACTTTGAAATATACATATTTTTAACATAACATTTTTCCGGGGGTTTTTTTGTTTTTTTTTTAAGTGAAAGTGATGTGACATGTGGCCAAGTATGGTGACCCATACTCTGAATTAGTGCTCTGCATTTACCCATCCAAAGTGCACACACACAGCAGTGAACACACACACACTGTGAACACACACCCGGAGCAGTGGGAAGCCATTTTTTTTATATATATATATATAAAAAATTTATTATATATATTTTTTTTACAGTCACAGGGCTAAATACTTTCTTTCTGTCACACTGAAGGTGTTTTTGGGGAACACTTTTAAAAGTAGTGTATCGCTTAATTGCTTTACTTAAAAAGTAACATATTACATATATAGTCATTTTTAGCACTAAAAAAGCAGCCTGATTTGTTGTCGTTTGTTGGTTTTGTTGTGCTTTTTAGCTTCAGCTAGACAGAAAGATCTCAGATATACAGTATGTTGAATATTTAATACCTCACCCAGCCCTTTTTTCCTCACACAGGACTGAGTTCATGTCATTCTCTGACCTCTGACCTCACTGGCCTCTAAATAAATCACAGACAGAGACAAAATGACACTGACTGAGGAAAATATAGAAAGAGTGACTCAGCAGGCCTATTTTTGAACTAGGGATTTAACAGTTCTTAAATGATAAATGTGCAAGGTGAGAATGAGAATGAGATCTGAAACTCTTTTGTGCCAACCTTTGATCAGACTACACAGAAACTGGAGTTGAATTTGAACATGACCTGTAGTAATCTGAGCAAATAATCAGTGTAAGAGCTAATCATCTACTTTGTGTTCAACACCCTCAGGGATTATGCCATCCTTACTGTAAATCTGTGTAATAATAATCAGCTTATCTAATCATCTAATCACTTCAGAGCAGCATACAGACGACTAGATCATTATTTTCTGTGTTTGTAGGCACACAACCTGCTTTACTTCCATAATATGACAAATTATGTACAATAAGACCCATGTGTATTAAAGGAATAGTTTACCCAAAATGAAAATTTGCTTAAAATTGACTCACCTTTAGACCATTCAAGATGTCGATGTGTTTGTTTTTATAATCAGAACAGATTTGGAGAAATTTAGCGTTACAACACTAATGGATCACTCCAATGGATCCTCTGCAGTGAATGGGTGCCGTCAGAATGAGAGTCCAAACAGCTGATAAAAACATTACAATAATCCATAAGTAATCCATACAACTCCAGTCCGTCAGTTAACATCTTGTGAAGGGAAAAGCTGCATGTTTGTAAGAACAAATACATCATTAAGGCATTTTAACTTTACACAGTCTCTTCTGGCAAAAATGCAAGTTCATAATCCATAACATTGCTTTCTCCAGTGAAAAAGTCCATCCCCTGTTATTCTCTAACACCAAAATATTTGTTTAGAACAGTTTTGGACTGTTTTCAATTGTAAATGGTGCTTGATCTTTGTATATATTTTTTTCTCCTTATTCAGAAGATACTTTTTCATTGGAGAAAGCATAATTATGGAGAGGGGAGGAAATTCAAAATGTATCTTTTCTTTTTTTTTCTTCACAATATGTTAATTAATGGACTGGAGTGGTGTGGATTACTTGAGGATTATTATGATGTTTTTATCAGCTGTTTGGACTCTCATTCTGACGGCACCCATTCACTGCAGAGGTGAGAAAGTGATGTAATACTCTATTTCTGTTCAAATCTGTTCAAATGATGAAACAAACTCATCTTCATCTTGGATGGCCTGAGAATGAGTAAACTTTCAGAAAATGTTCATTTTGGGGTGAACTATTCCTTTAAGAAAGTGTTTTTTGAAGAACAAAAGACATATTTAAACATTTCAAATATTTTTTAATGTATGAACATATTTCAGTTTTCCAATTGCATGTCTATTTTTAAGAGTTTATTTAGAAAATGTTTACATCATTCTTAAATTTCTTAAACACATGCAAATGCATGTAATTTTAAAGTTAAATCTAAAACTATGAGCTCAAAATGAAATGAATAAAAGTTTCAAATCTGAATCTTGGAGTTAATGAATTATTTTGTGTCTGGGTCGTCCAGAGATGAAAGTCAGCTTGTAGGAAATGTGTCTGTCTGTGAGACCATTTCTTATTCATTTATTCATCAGATCAAATGATTCAGTGATGATTTCCACATTTTCAAAGGACATGCTGTCATATTGTTTATTCCCTAGTAGACTGATATTGTTGTGCGTTTTTTGGTTTAGGTTAACTTGGGGATGCTGGGATGAGTCTTTTTTTGCTCTTAGACCCTTTTACTTGTGTTAAAGTTGCATTAAATACCCTTTTCCATAGTAAATAGCATGTTATTCAATTATAGTATTAAAATAATACATGTAATTTGCATATTTATAATTCATATTTCTCTCACATGATCTGTGAAACTACCATGGGTTTGAGTTGTCCTCATACAGCCCCACAGAAGTTTATCAATGCATAAACTAATTTTATCGGAGCGGATGGTGTAGAAGGCTATAAGAAACAGTGGAGTCAGTTACATAACAGCACTGCAGATCTCTCCTGCATACTACAGTACGTACACATTGTACACGTCTATTATACTTCCACTCGCTTGTTCTCTCTGTAAATCTCACACGCTGCAATAGTCACGGCCTCGAGTCCCCCACAGGGACCCAGAATGAGGTGCGGAAAGCCATGAAAGATGGTTACCCGTCAGTATTGTTTTTGTGTTAGTGTTCTGGAAAACCAGACTCCAAACAGAAAGTGGCCAAAGGAGCTCTTAAGAGCTTAAAATGAAACACAATGAGCTCTAAATATGTTTCAGATTCCCTGTTGGTTCAGATTAGACATTTCAAGGTTCTTTTCTGACTATTATGTTTTCTCAAGATCATGGTCTGGCCATTGTCCTCCACTGAGGTTTGTTTTTACAGTTGCTATTTCTAGTGCGCCAATTATGCTGCATTATCCTGTTACAAGAACATAAATGCATGATAAAGAAAGCATTATATCCTTTGCAAAATCAAGGTTTACCCCCAAGTTTTTGTCATAATTTGTTCACCGGCTGTTGTTCCAAGTCTTTGTGACTTTTTTTTACAAAATATTTTTGAAAAATGAGTTCGGACTGGGGTTATATTGAGCTCCAACATGACTGGGCTATATAGCTAAAATAAATAAACAAATATAGAGAGAGAGATGCAGTGGGCATCATTAAGATATATCTCTATATTTATGTACTTTGATCTTTGTGCACTGAACCAGCTTAAAAGCGTGCTTTTTATTAATTTATAGAAACCATAATTTTGGCTAAACAGCAATTGCATTCAAAAGTTTTCATGTAAGAAATAAAATACTCTGTATGCTTTGAATATGTTACCTATATTTTGGTTAAAATATTCAGGGCATATTTTTCAAATTTCAGTATATAGTTCAGTACTGTATATCAGTATACAGTAATAAACAGCAGTATTTACTTACATATATTTTAATTAAACATTTTATTGCAACAAAAAATGCCACACGGGAACTTAAGTAAACAATTTTGATCAATACTGAACACTATTCAAATTCACATTTATTTCCTCTGCCATTTTGGCTACTGAAGTTTAAATCAGAGATGCAAATAAAGTGAGACTAGTCACTGGATATCGGTAGGGACATGTCCCTAGCATCCCTACTAAATTCTACACCCTTGTAACATTTTGATCATAATTCATAAAAAGCATGCATTTGTTTGTGTTTTGCTTTAGTATGTGGATGCGATCTGGCTCAGGGAGGATTCTTCATGAAGAATGGAGAATATCTGTGCACTCTGGACTACCAGCGCATCCACAGCACCCGCTGTAACATCTGTGGAGAGTTTGTGGAAGGGGAGGTGGTGACTGCGCTTGGCAAGACCTACCACCCAACATGCTTTGTGTGCACAATCTGCAAGTAAGAGCCTATGGACACTCTCACACACACACACACACACACACCATTCTTCAAGTAAGAGCCTATGGACACACAAAACACACACACACCAATCTTCAAGTAAGAGCCTATGGACACTCACACATACACCCACACACACACCAATCTTCAAGTAAGAGCCTATGGACACTCAAGCAAACACACACACACACCAGTCTTCAAGTGAGAGCCTATGGACACACACACACACACCATTCTTCAAGTAAGAGCCTATGGACACTCACACACACACACATACATACACACACATACACACACACACACACACACACATACACACACACACACACACCAATCTTCAAGTAAGAGCCTATGGACACTCTCTCTCACACACACACACACAGACGCACACCAATCTTCAAGTAAGAGAATATAGACACTTTCTCACACACACACACTCTCATATACACACACACACACACACACACACACCAATCTTCAAGTAAGAGCCTATGGACATTCTCACACACACACACCAATCTTCAAGTAAGAGCCTATGGACACACACACACAGGACATTATACAGTCATTGTCATTGTGGTTTATGGTAAGTCCAACACTGAGAGGAGTTTTAACAGGGATCGTATATTTTCTGACCTGCAGGAGACCATTTCCTGCTGGAGACAGAGTTACTTTCAATGGCAAGGACTGTCTGTGTCAGTACTGCTCAGAGCCCATGTCTCCAGGACCCACCAAAGATGTTGTGGGACCCAGCAGTGAGTGCAGGAACCGCACATCTAAACCTTCATACGAGTTACTGTCTCACAACCGCTCAAGTTCAAATTGCCAGGGTCATATTTCAACCCAAAATCTAGATAAAATAACTAGTTTTATTCATGACAATTAAAAGCATTTCCAACCAGATTAATAAAAAGCTAATTCCCATTAGTAAAATATGTAAATAAGTATTTATACATTTGCTATGCTACCTTTATTTTTGCACCTTTTTTGACTTTTTGAATACCTTGCATTTACTATATATTTATATTGAATATAATTATTTGAAATTGTATATATATTTTACATTTTTTAATTATTTTTAATATATATATATATATATATATATATATATGTGTGTGTGTGTGTGTGTGTTTGTGCGTGTATTTTATATAATTATATAATCATATATGCTGCATTTATTTGATCAAAAAGACAGTAAATCAGTAAGAAATTAAACACATTTCCAGCCAAATCAACAAAAAGATAATTTCCATTAGTGAAATGTGAGAATGTTATATTATTTAAAATGTACATTTTTTTACACATCATTTGTTATGCTACCTTGAATTGTTGCATTATTTATGAATTCATTAGCTCCAACATTTAGAGATATTTAAAGGGTTAGTTCACCCAAAAATGAAAATTAGCCCATTTTCATTTTTGGGTGAACTAACCCTTTAAGTTGAAATACTGTTACCATAAATCACCATCACCAAAAATCTAAAGTAAAGTATATGAAATCATAAAATAAAATATCACAATGCAAAAAAGGCTAATTTTTATACAGAGTGTAACTCCTTGTTTAATTCCTTATTCTATCTTTTTTTATTTTTTTTTATTTATTTTTTTTATTTAGGCAAATCTTACTCAATTTAAAACCAAAAGTGTCTAGCCAGAAGGGATAAAGAAGTTGTTTCCACATTTCATCATACTAACATTTATAATTATTTAATTTTGATGCATAAACTTTATAAATCAGATTAATCACAACTTCCTTAAAGTTCACCCAAAAATGAAAATTTGATGTTTATCTGCTTACCCCAAGGGCATCCAAGATGTAGGTGACTTTGTTTCTTCAGTAGAACACAAATGGAGATTTTTAACTCAAACCGTTGCAGTCTGTCAGTCGTATAATGTCAGTGGATGGGAATCACGGCTTTGAGAGTCATAAAACATACATAAACAAAACCAAACTAAACCCTGTGTCTCGTGACGATACATTGATGTGTAAAGACACAAAACGATCGGTCTGTGCAAGAAACTGAACAGTATTTATATTGTTTTTTACCTCTGAGTTTCCCCACAATGTTTGAACTGTCCTGAGCGCGTTCGCGTCTTCTTCAGCCTGCGTGTGAGGCGCCACCTTCTTCTTCTTAACAGTATAAAAACTATCCCTTTAATGCATATTTAAACTTATTAAAGAAATAAAACATACCGTCAGCGTACATTAACTATAGTAAAAGTATCCACACAGTAGCTTAATGGGAAAGAAAGTGATTGTATAAAATCCTGTAAAGCCACTTAGAGATCCTCTGGCATGGATATACATGTGAAACGGTAAATTATTCAGACCCTCCATCTCCCTTTGTTCCCTTTTCCGTGCGTTTGGGGGCTTTTTGGCCAGGATCCACCTACTATAATAAATAAATAATATTAATTTCCACTTAAGCCTTTAAGCTCGACTACTAAAGCCATTGATCTTCTTTCATCTACAATGTATAAAGTAAAATGTTAAGAAAAAAACACCAGGCAAATATCACTAATGGAGTTAATGCAGCAATGTTGTTGATACAGGCCACTGTGTGAGTCAATAGTGTCCTGATGTAATAGATCAAGACCCTTGCTAGATCCCAAAGTTGTGTTCATAAAATACTGATTCATGACATAGTGATCAAGTCTAAAAAATGGTTTGCATGTCTTTGCACAAAAATAATGGCCCAACCTGAGTTGTTTGTATGAAACATCAGAATTCAAAGATGTTTTTTAACAGGAAAAAGCATCAGTCGAGTTAGTCTGAGTGTCAGATGAGTTTTTCTTGTGTGTGTGTGTTTCAGGTTGTGCGGGCTGTGGCAGAGATATTAAGAACGGTCAGGCTCTGTTGGCTCTAGAGAGTCAGTGGCATTTGGGCTGTTTTAAATGTAAGGCCTGTGCCAAAGTATTGACTGGAGAATACATCAGCAAGTAAGACACATTTATACACAAAATCCATCAATTTCATCCAAAATGATGGATGACGGTTATGCATTGGTTTGTTTTCTGTATGTGTGCAGAGATGGTGCCCCCTACTGTGAGCGCGATTATCAGGTCTTGTTTGGAGTGCAGTGTGAAGCATGTCAGCAGTTCATCACCGGGAAAGTCCTGGAGGTACAGAAACACACACACACACACACACACACACACACAGGTCTGAACTGATAACAAACTGACACCTTGAAATACTTTTTTTGTGGCTTTTAGTTTTTTTCTTTGAGCAGTGTTGTTATTGTTAACTAAAGCTATTAAAATAGTTTTTTATAAGTGAAATAAAATAATATTTGAAATGATATTAAATGAAAAACTTGGCAGCTAAAACTAAAACTGGAAATGCACATTGCAAATATAAAAATAAAAACAAATTCAATAATGATAAGTGTTATAATATTATATAAATAATACTAAAATAACACTGGCTTTGAGGTCATCTACAGTGTAAAAAAAAATCAGTTTTTGAAGTTGTAAATGAAACATTACTGGAGTATGTATTACCAAAAAAAAAACACTATTTAGGGCTTTCTTCAAAATGTCATGTTTAATTCAATGTGTTACTTGCTGTTTCTTTGTGAAATGTACTAGCCATTTATGAGTGAAAATATTGTATACACCTTTTTTTTCAGTGAACATAATGCACAGATATACACACATTTAAAACAAACAGTTTCTATCAGTTTCTTTTTCTAGAAAATGCTCTAAAAATATTGGTGCAATTTCTTTGTAGGGACATTAACGGAGGCTTGAGGAAACAAATGCACCACAAAATACACAAAAAAAAAAGAGGAGCAAAAAAAAAAATGCTCCTTCACAATTAAACCAAATCTATTTCGGCTGTCGCAGATAAAGTCGAAAATGAAATGCAAAGTGTCGATTGCAGCATTAAATTGAGATCTGCTCTTGTTGCATCAGTTGTCTTTTAATGCATTGTTGCAGTGTTGAGCGTTATAACCAGTCACGCATGTTTCTGTTGAGTAAATGAATGCAATTTACTGAAATCAGAATGTACGTCTATTAACGTCATGGAAGTTCTTTTCTTAATAGAAAAGTTCATTTCTGACCCTGACCTGCACCCAATCTAACGCATTAACATGAAGCAGAAAGTAGCTTAAAATCTTAAGCGAATAATTTGATAGCCTAACATTTAGACACTTCAGCACCCTGTCAGAATATGTCCAACTTCCTGTTTGAATAGGAAATGTGTCAACACAGGAAAGAAAATTGCATTCATCGAATGAGCCATCAAGTGACAACCCAACACAGTACACTTTATAAAACAAATCTAACATTAGTCAACGAATTAAGGGACGTATAAACGTTCTGGTCAGCACAAACTATGTTTATCTATGTATTTAATGTAGTCCTTATTTTTCTTATCAAGATTTTTCAGAACAGACCTGTGACCCATTTTGGAATCCTAACCCACCGTTAACGAATCGCTGTTTTTAGATGAACAGTATATTTATCACTTGACCGCACAAATCATACTCCTGTATGTCCCACAACAAAACACACTGATTGCGACACAAATCTGCAGCATAAAAACAATTTAAGCACTTCTGATCTCTCGCATATAACCGTCTAGAGTTTCACAACAGGCTCACAGCAGACTCCACAGTATTGCAACAGGAAGTTTCATCCAGTTAATTGAATCTGATTGGCTGTGAGAGAGACAGTTGCTTTTTCTCATCACACTTGTGACTGTTTTCCTGTTTGTTGTAATGGAATGTGTTTGTGCATCGCTGCTCAGGAGTGAAAGGGACTTTGTATAAATTACTTTGAGTAGTTTCACAAGATACCGCACAGGACCTGTAAGTCTCTCTCAAGACTGGTTGTTGTTTATGAATGTAAAAATAAATTACATAATTGTAAACAATGTTAAAATGACTAGTAAATTTAACAAATAATTACAGAAGCAGCATGTGAATTAAACATGAAATAATCCTTGATTGTGCATTAATCATTAAATTGTTAAATTAAGCATTGAATTAAATGTGAAATTTTGAAGAAGAAAACTGTATTTTAGAAGAAAACTGTCCAGTAGTCTTTGTTTTATTTACAACTTCATTTTGAAAACAAAAGGTTTCAGATGATTTCAACTCTTTAAAGAGAGTCTGCGAACACAGAACATTTCTGTATTCTATTTGATAAGCTTGCTGGTTCTGGTCATTTGAATAAAATATGTGTCGTCTCACATGATACACATGCAAAATATCAGCTTCTCTATAACAGTCTGTTTGAGTTCTCTGTAATAGCTGTTATACAGTTTAACTTTGAGCGTGTGTTTCTCCACAGGCAGGGGGCAAGCACTACCACCCCAGCTGTGCTCGCTGTAGCAGGTGTAACCAGATGTTTACTGAAGGAGAGGAGATGTACCTGCAGGGTGAGTCTCACCCTTTACAGATGCCACATATAATATACATTTATTCTGCAGAATGCTTGAACCTTTGTCATTTTACTAAAACAGAATCTCAAAAGACTTTTTTTTTATGATTTAACAGGCCTGGTCAACTATTGTGACCAGCACTATTATGAAGTAATCATGTAAATTCACTGTAAATAATTGTAGAAAGTTTCATCAGAGCTGTGCTTGACATGTGGCTCTGGATTTGACTGGTCCGAGTTTGCTACGGTGGACTGAGCTTTTTTAACACATGAATTTGATCTTTTTGATGTCAATATTTAATTAATGTCAGAGTCATTTAAATTAAGTGTATTTGTTTTGTATTATTATTATTTTTAGCTATTTAATTGCTGGACTATGTTTAATCAAATAAATACATTTTTTATAATTCAAATAATAAACTGACAGTGGTTTGGTTTACAGTGAGGTTTTTGTTGTCTAGTTTCTCTGGATCATTTTAGCTGAGTACATGGATTTTGAAAAATAAATCTTGAATGCCTGGGACTAAAGAGCTATTTTTAATTTAGATGTATGTATTTTCTATTTATTTATATTGTATTGTATTGTCTTATGTATGCTATCTATAGCATGGCGGCAGGCAGCGATACACTGTAGCATTCAAAAGTTTGGGTTTGATTTTTTAAATGTTTTTGAAAGATGTATCTTATGCTATTTTAGGATGCATTTATTTGATCAAAAATGCAGTTAAAACTATAATATTGTGAAGTGTTATTAGAATTTAAAGTGTAAATTAAAGGACACTACGTTTCGACTTAAAAGTCGTAGTTTACTCCAGTGCATTTGAAATGGAAATCTTTTGTGAAATAATACAAATTATATGTCTTTCCTGCCACTTTCGATCAATTTAATGCATCTTTGCTGATTAAAACAATTAATTTCTCACAATATAGGCTAGTTATTTTTTATGACATTTTAGCAGAATGACTGAAGAAACGCCACAAAAAGGTCAGATGCTTTGTCAAAAAGAGACCCAATTGACATGACTTAATTATTTTTTACCATCTGTTTTTACTGTTTATGCAGGATCAACAGTTTGGCATCCAAGCTGTAAACATTCACCCAGAGGCGAGGAGACACAGCGGGTACGGTCCTTTCCATGTCATTCAGTGTTTACATGTGTGTCCTGTGTTTTTGCTCTCTGTACGTTCTTCTCTACTAACACTTTTCTGAAAGTAAACAGATATTATTGTTAGCTGTGAGGTTGTACTTTCTCCTTCTGGCTGTTTTTAGTAGACTTGTCGCTTAAACAATCATTCCGGGGACATCCCTAATAGACTGTGGTTCACAATCTTGTGTGATGTCCAACCAAACCCCTGTGTCTTCCTCCACAGCTATTGCCTGCGTCTCTAGCTCTCCTCAGCAAAACAGAAAGGCAGGTACTGTACTCGCTGTTAGCTGCGCCATGGCATCGCATGACCATGTGCTGGCCCCTGGAGGCGGCAGGCTGCTGTGCTCCTGACTGGCAGCTACTCTGCCGTGCTCAGACCGCCTGCTCTCAGTTTTAGCCATAAACCATCATTAACATCTGGTTTGGTCCATCTCACAGACGCTAGTGCTACGGAACAGAGAGTTTTTGCCCAGTTCCTCTGTTATTGTGCCAAACAGGCCTCAAATCAAGCTAAGCTGCTGTAATCACGCATGGTGCATTTCAGCATTTCAGCATTTCAATATGCTGAGTAATATCAGATGTACTTGCATTTTGATCCTCAAGCATTTCCTGCCATCGGAAACATGAAATTGCCATCGATGAGTCTCATTCATTGTGTGGAAGGCAAATGAATGATTTCTTTTAGGTTTGTTTCCAGGATGCTGTCATTATTTAGTCATAATCCGTCACAATATATCATTGTTTACAGGTTAAAGTTTTCTTACATTTATATTTGAATATGTTATATATATTACAACATGTATATTTTGATGCTAAGAAGGATTTATTTATGTATTTTTTATATATTTTCCTCGCACTCGTTTTAGATTTGTTGTGCATTCTTTGTTGTTTATGATGAGTCTTAGTCTTGATCAGCTGATTGATTTTCTGCAGCATGATTGGCCAGTAGGTCATGAATATTTTAATATGCCATAATGTATCTCTTTACAGCCATGTGCAAGCAGTCACAAAATGTGTTGACGTATAAAAGTTAGACTACATTAGGCTCATGTGATGCACAGTAAAACAACTCTTCTGGTAAAGGCTAATGCAACATTTATCAGGTTTACTGAATAATCACGTCAGTGGTGAACATCCAGTGGTTTAGCGGAAAATGCTAATGCAGATGTTTTTATTTATTGCTTATGTTATTCATAGGTTGTTGGTTCTAAAACTGTGCTTGTTCCACAGCCGACACGCTCGTCGTCCGAGAGTATATGTTCCAGACCTGGTTCAAGCATACCTAGCTCACCGGGTCACACCATATATGTAAGTGTATCGCTTCAGCATAGTGTAAATATATTTCCACAAAAATATTAAGCAGCAGAACTGTTTTCACCATTGATAAAGATTAGAAATGATTCTTGCTCAGCAAATCGGCATATTAGAATGATTTCTGAAAGATCATATGACACTGAAGACTGGAGTAATGATGCTGAAAATTCAGCTTTGGATCACAGAAATAAATTACATTTCACCGAATATTCAAATAGAAAACAGTTATTTTAAATTGTAATAATATTTCACAATATTACCGTTTTTTTGATCAAATAAAAGCACTCTTGGTGACTTCTTTCAAAAAAACATTGGTTACACTTTATTTTAAGGTGTCCTTGTTACA
>NW_015506394.1:231516-236255 GCF_001515645.1 Sinocyclocheilus grahami
TCAGTCAAGTTGTCATTTAAAATCCGAACATCATTGGTAATGTTATTGTTTTAGTGATTATGCAAACAAAAATTCATTTTATTTGTTGTTTGTTGATTTTTAAATATAAAACTTGGTGAAGTGATTTATGTGTCTGTACTTTTTTAACATCTCTAGCACATGTTAACAATACCGTGATAATACCGATAACCGTGATAATTTTGGTCACTATAATCGTGATAAGAAATTTTCATACCGTTACATCCCTAGTCCGAACAAACCCCTGTGTCTTCCTCCACAGCTATTGCCTGCGTCTCTAGCTCTCCTCAGCAAAACAGAAAGGCAGGTACTGTACTCGCTGTTAGCTGCGCCATGGCATCGCATGACCATGTGCTGGCCCCTGGAGGTGGCAGGCTGCTGTGCTCCTGACTGGCAGCTACTCTGCCGTGCTCAGACCGCCTGCTCTCAGTTTTAGCCATAAACCATCATTAACATCTGGTTTGGTCCATCTCACAGACGCTAGTGCTACGGAACAGAGAGTTTTTGCCCAGTTCCTCTGTTATTGTGCCAAACAGGCCTCAAATCAAGCTAAGCTGCTGTAATCACGCATGGTGCATTTCAGCATTTCAGCATTTCAATATGCTGAGTAATATCAGATGTACTTGCATTTTGATCCTCAAGCATTTCCTGCCATCGGAAACATGAAATTGCCATCGATGAGTCTCATTCATTGTGTGGAAGGCAAATGAATGATTTCTTTTAGGTTTGTTTCCAGGATGCTGTCATTATTTAGTCATAATCCGTCACAATATATCATTGTTTACAGGTTAAAGTTTTCTAACATTTATATTTGAATATGTTATATATATTACAGCATGTATATTTTGATGCTAAGGATTTATTTATGTATTTTTAATATATTTTCCTCGCACTCGTTTTAGATTTGTTGTGCATTCTTTGTTGTTTATGATGAGTCTTAGTCTTGGTCAGCTGATTGATTTTCTGCAGCATGATTGGCCAGTAGGTCATGAATATTTTAATATGTCATAATGTATCTCTTTACAGCCATGTGCAAGCAATCACAAAATGTGTTGACGTATAAAAGTTAGACTACATTAGGCTCATGTGATGCACAGTAAAACAACTCTTCTGGTAAAGGCTAATGCAACATTTATCAGGTTTACTGAATAATCACGTCAGTGGTGAACATCCAGTGGTTTAGCGGAAAATGCTAATGCAGATGTTTTTATTTATTGCTTATGTTATTCATAGGTTGTTGGTTCTAAAACTGTGCTTGTTCCACAGCCGACACGCTCGTCGTCCGAGAGTATATGTTCCAGACCTGGTTCAAGCATACCTAGCTCACCGGGTCACACCATATATGTAAGTGTATCGCTTCAGCATAGTGTAAATATATTTCCACAAAAATATTAAGCAGCAGAACTGTTTTCACCATTGATAAAGATTAGAAATGATTCTTGCTCAGCAAATCGGCATATTAGAATGATTTCTGAAAGATCATATGACACTGAAGACTGGAGTAATGATGCTGAAAATTCAGCTTTGGATCACAGAAATAAATTACATTTCACCGAATATTCAAATAGAAAACAGTTATTTTAAATTGTAATAATATTTCACAATATTACCGTTTTTTTGATCAAATAAAAGCACTCTTGGTGACTTCTTTCAAAAAAACATTGGTTACACTTTATTTTAAGGTGTCCTTGTTACAATGTAATTATACATTTAAGTACTGAGTAATATTAATTAACTACATGTACTTTACTTACTCTGGTAAGGGTTAGGATTAGGGTTTGGCTTAGGGTTACTTGCATGCAATTATGCATAATTAATTGTTATTGTAATAGTAAGTACATGTAACGTGTAACAAGGACACCTTAAAATAAAGTGTTACCAAAACATTTTAACAAATCAAACTTGTAGACGGTAGCGTAAGTGCTTATAACTATCATACATTTTATTGAACTTTACAGTGTTATAAATTGGCTTAGCCGAGACCTCTTGTAGCTTTCTGGCTGTTAAACTTATAGAAGTCCTCTGTCTGATAGATGGCTCTCTTTCCTGTTACTGTGAATCCTGACAGCAGTGTTACAATATAAATGTTAACTTATTAAAGCAATCACTGTAACGTAAGTGGCTTTTTGATTTATTATTATTTAAAGGGGTCATATGACATTGCTAAAAAAGAACATTATTTTGTGTATTTGGTGTAATGAAATGTGTTTATGTGGTTTAAGGTTAAAAAAACACATTATTTTCCACATACTGTACATTATTGTTTCTCCTCTATGCCCCGTCTTTCTGAAACGCGTTGATTTTTACAAAGCTCATCGGTCTGAAAAGCGAGGTGGGCTGTGATTGGCCAGCTATCCAGTGCGTTGTGATTGGCCGAATACCTTAAGCGTGTGACGGAAATGTTACGTCCCTTAACATACTGTGATGCCGTGTCCCGGCACGATGAGACAAAACCAATAAAACCCATTATAAACGAGGCATTTGTTGCATCCATTGGGGACATAATTACTGATTATAATGACTTATACTGTCATCTTAAGCGTTACGTTGCAATGTGCCACGTAAACATAAAACCACGTCTGCATTTGTGATCGGAGAAACAACAAGCGCTACTCTACACTGCTCAAAACTCGCATTTGAATCATCAGTGGAAAATCCTTTAAATATGAAAACGTACTTACAGTCTGTGACTGAGTCAGCATTATTTGTCAGAACACCGGCATTGTAGGCTACTCTCCCAGGAAACAGTCCTTGTCCTCCGTAAAATACCGTTGTTCACATCTGAATATTTGGTTTGAGCTGTTCTGGAACAGTGTTGTAAATACAACGTAACCACTGATTTCTAGTTGTGTCATCTTTTGGAAGACCAAACAAAGTAGTCTCGCTTTCACAACAAAACATACAGCGACTCTCCACGACATGACGGTGGCGGCAGCAGCAATACAACAGCGAGAATAAAAGTTACGCCTTCTTTCTTTGCGTGAACATTTGGACGGTGTTATGCAAATCTTCCCACACAGTGACGTAGACATGTGGGGGCGTGTTTAAACGAGGCGTTTTTGGAGGGCGGGGACGAGTCTCAACTTTTATAAAGAATATCTCTTTGGGTTTGAGACTTTAGTCTTTGCAACTTTAGGGATCTTATCTATTCACGAACAGCTTGTAACACTCCAAAGAGAAAGGAAAACTTGAAATCGCATTATATGACCCCTTTAAATGCTCATGCTCAGCCCCTTACATTGATCTGGAAGAGGCTTTTTATATAACTTTATATTTTCACTGCTGTCATGTAGAAACGCAGATTTCTGTGTGACTCCGTGTGTGTTTGTGTCCCCTAGGCAAAAGTAGACAATGAGATCCTTGATTACAGGGATTTAGCAGCCATTCCCAGGGTCAAAGCCATTTATGACATTGAGCGTCCAGATCTAATCAACTATGAGCCACTTTACACCACCTCACTGGATGAGTCAGAGGAGAGAGAGAGTGTGGGAGAGGTAAAAATAAGTCAAACCGAAGCTCTGTTCCAAGCCCTAGTGACCTCTCTATCTAGACAGCTTTATAGGTCACGCGCTTCTGATGTGAAGACTGGTTCAGTAGGGAGCAAAATTATGCCACATTCTAGGCAAATTCTACAGCAGCATTGCATATATGCACTTAAATTTGATTCATCAGATGAAATTATTATATGATATTATAGGATGCTGCTTTAGAAGGCACTTAAACAGGAATGCCGCAAACTAGGGTTTGAAACAGAGCTCTTGAGTTCAGTATGGTATTGAACACAGACTTAATACATTTTTTTCTGCTTATATAAAAGTGATATTTATTCCCTTACAGTAGTACTTTATTTCACGTTCACCTGGCAACACCTTTCTTTTGACAGCTGCAGAGCTCCAGGAGAGAGTGTTCGCCTATGCCAGAAGACAGAGTAAGTTGACCTTTCACATGACCTTTCACATGTCTGCTGATAGGCTGTTCCACTCAATCTTTCTCATATTATTGGTGCTGTCCTAGATCCCACATTCGATGTGGAGTAGCAGTCTTGAAGTAGTCCAGGAGATTGTATTGTGTCCAATTTCTGATTTTATGATTCAGATGGATGCTCAAGAGTGCTCTTTTGTAGCTGCTAAGGCCACACAAATTATCTGCAGGGCATCCAGATATTTTTCTTTACTTTTTAAACTTAAGTCCTATAATTTTCACTGATGACTCTCATTAGATTATTTTTTAAAGTAAAACAATAATGCTTTTGTGTTTCATTATTGTAATGCAGTGGTTTTTAATAAATAAATAATCATAAACGCATATAATGCTACCATGATAAATACTTTATTTTTTAAAAAGCTGTCTTTTTTGAGGCAGTGTACTTATTTTTTGGCAACACACTTATTGTTTTATAATAAAAATGAATGCATTTGCATGCAACGGTGCATTACATTTGTAAAAAGTGGCAGTAGAAATATTTATAATGTTACAAAAGATTTCTGTTTCAAATAAATGCTGTTCTTTTGAACTTTCTATTCATCAAAGAATTCTGAAAAAAAGTATCAGCATTTCCACAAAACTATTGTGCAGCACTGCTTTCAATATGATAATAATGTATTTAATTTCCATGAATATATAGACCAAAATGCAAAAAAAAAGAAATAAAAAAAGCTAAATATGATTTCTCATTTCTCAAAGTATAATTTCTCAGATTTGATTTTGGGTTCACCGCCATA
>NW_015506394.1:236403-239212 GCF_001515645.1 Sinocyclocheilus grahami
TATATATATATATATATATATATATATATATATATATATATATATATATATATATATATATATATATATATATATATAATAAAAAAACAAAGTTTTCTTTGTATATGTATTTAATTGTTCCCCTCTTGTTTCAGACCAGGTCACCCACACCAACTGCTGAGGTGAGTCAGATTTAGAGTTTTATTTATTACTTATGTGCTTTATTGGAAAAATGCAGTTTAATTTTCATTTCAAATATTCAAGAATTTATTCAAAGATGTTGTACTGTAAGTGGATCACATTTAGATTTTCAGATGAAACAATAGTGTTTTTTTTTTTTACGGTGCATGTTTCCTGTATTCATCAGGGTTACTACGAGATGAGAGAACGAATACTCCATCGGTCGACAAGTCAGGGCTCCATTGGCTCGCCCATTTACAACCGCCACAATTACACTCCCACCCTGTCACGCTCACCACAGCACTTCCACAGACCCGGTGAGCTATGTGTCCATCAGTCTGCTGTGCTCGAAAGACTAATATTAAAATTTCATCAAATCAATTTCTCTTTTCCTTCCATGGATTATTTACAGTTATCTAATATGGCTTTGTGCTCCCACAGTGCAAAATTGAGTTTTAAAATAGAGAAAGACGGTCCAAATCTTCTCTAAAAACTCTAAAAAGGGCTGGGTGTTATAGCAAGTATTCTCATTTGAATTTTAATTTTCGTGATATTTTCATAATTAATTGTGAACTTAATGTTCACTCATATGTCATTTTTCATGTATTAAATGGTTTTATGTAGATAAATGTAACAGTGCCTAATAATAAATAACCAGATCAGTGATCAAGTAACCTTTCTTATATTTATTTTTAAAAAATTATATTAAAAAAATAGTTTGTGTGTAATATATATATATATATAAATGTGTGTGTGTGCATATATATATATATCATTTTTTTTTTTTTTTTAGATTAATCCCTATAGTTAGTGTAAATTTTTATATATAGTAAAAACAGTGTGTAAACATGGCTTAATTTAGTTTTTTCTCATTCTAATTTTTCTAAATTCTAACTTCTGTCTTTTCGATTTTGGTTAAAATTAAGTTTTTTTTTTTACATTAATCCCTTTAGTTAGTTTGTGTATATTTGGTAACACTTTAAGGTGTCCTTGTTACACAAGTTACATGTACTTACTATTATAACAACAATAAATTATGCATCAATTTCTCTTTTCCTTCCATGGATTATTTACAGTTATCTAATATGGCTTTGTGCTCCCACAGTGCAAAATTGAGTTTTAAAATAGAGAAAGACGGTCCAAATCTTCTCTAAAAACTCTAAAAAGGGCTGGGTGTTATAGCAAGTATTCTCATTTGAATTTTAATTTTCGTGATATTTTCATAATTAATTGTGAACTTAATGTTCACTCATATGTCATTTTTCATGTATTAAATGGTTTTATGTAGATAAATGTAACAGTGCCTAATAATAAATAACCAGATCAGTGATCAAGTAACCTTTCTTATATTTATTTAAAAAAAATTACATTAAAAAATAGTTTGTGTGTAATATATATATATATATAAATGTGTGTGTGTGCATATATATATATATCATTTTTTTTTTTTTTTTAGATTAATCCCTATAGTTAGTGTAAATTTTTATATATAGTAAAAACAGTGTGTAAACATGGCTTAATTTAGTTTTTTCTCATTCTAATTTTTCTAAATTCTAACTTCTGTCTTTTCGATTTTGGTTAAAATTAAGTTTTTTTTTTTACATTAATCCCTTTAGTTAGTTTGTGTATATTTGGTAACACTTTAAGGTGTCCTTGTTACACAAGTTACATGTACTTACTATTATAACAACAATAAATTATGCATAATTACATGCAAGTAACCCTAATCCTAACCCTAACCATATAGTGAATACATGTAATTAATTAATATTACTCAGTATTTAAATGTATAATCACACTGTAACAAGGACACCTTAAAATAAAGTGCAACTGTATATTTTTATTTATTAAAATAGTGTGTAAACATGGCGTATATCAATATATATATTTCGCCCAGCCCTAATCTGAATTATTCTCCCTATTGACTTTGACCGTGTTTGTGATTGGAGGCACTGAGCCGTCCAGTGGTCGGAGTTCCCCAGGGGCCAGCACCCCTCCTCTCCCTCTGACTCCTAAACATTTTCACCTGCCAGGTACTGTTGGAGTCTTCCAGCGGCCCACTGTGTGTCAATCCCAGCATGCCCCTGTGTCTAAGCACATGTTCACCATTCATAGCGCTTTCTGTGTCTGGTTATCTCTCTGTCTTAAAGCAACAGTTCACACAGAAATGAAAAGCCTGCACGATCAAACACCCCTAACATTTTCTTTCAGAAAATGACAAGATCTTTCTTTGGTAATAGCATATCCAAAGTGTATGTGGTGCAGTTGTCAGTTTTTCAGATTTGATTGTTTATTGGTGCATTTTGTATGTGTTATCGATTTAGTTTCTCCTTTTAAAACCCAATATCTGTTATATTAAGAACTAAAATGCACTAATTTGACTTTTCCTTTCTTTCAGATCAAGGAGTAAACATCTACAGAAAACCCCCTATCTACAAACAGCATGGTACAGTCATTCAGAATCTTTGAATTCAATGCTTTATCTTTCACAATAAAGCGATGATTAGAATTTTGACACATGCATGTTGATTTATAATGTACAAGCAGTGTTTCCCAGCCATTTTTGTCTTATGTACCCACACAGCTCAGTATTAAGTCACCAACCTCAAAACGTATAACTCTAATTATACTGGATATCATTTAGCATTAT
>NW_015506394.1:242298-243444 GCF_001515645.1 Sinocyclocheilus grahami
GTAAACATGGCTTAATTTAGTTTTTTCTCATTCTAATTTTTCTAAATTCTAACTTCTGTCTTTTCGATTTTGGTTAAAATTAAGTTTTTTTTTTTACATTAATCCCTTTAGTTAGTTTGTGTATATTTGGTAACACTTTAAGGTGTCCTTGTTACACAAGTTACATGTACTTACTATTATAACAACAATAAATTATGCATAATTACATGCAAGTAACCCTAATCCTAACCCTAACCATATAGTGAATACATGTAATTAATTAATATTACTCAGTATTTAAATGTATAATCACACTGTAACAAGGACACCTTAAAATAAAGTGCAACTGTATATTTTTATTTATTAAAATAGTGTGTAAACATGGCGTATATCAATATATATATTTCGCCCAGCCCTAATCTGAATTATTCTCCCTATTGACTTTGACCGTGTTTGTGATTGGAGGCACTGAGCCGTCCAGTGGTCGGAGTTCCCCAGGGGCCAGCACCCCTCCTCTCCCTCTGACTCCTAAACATTTTCACCTGCCAGGTACTGTTGGGAGTCTTCCAGCGGCCCACTGTGTGTCAATCCCAGCATGCCCCTGTGTCTAAGCACATGTTCACCATTCATAGCGCTTTCTGTGTCTGGTTATCTCTCTGTCTTAAAGCAACAGTTCACACAGAAATGAAAAGCCTGCACGATCAAACACCCCTAACATTTTCTTTCAGAAAATGACCAGATCTTTCTTTGGTAATAGCATATCCAAAGTGTATGTGGTGCAGTTGTCAGTTTTTCAGATTTGATTGTTTATTGGTGCATTTTGTATGTGTTATCGATTTAGTTTCTCCTTTTAAAACCCAATATCTGTTATATTAAGAACTAAAATGCACTAATTTGACTTTTCCTTTCTTTCAGATCAAGGAGTAAACATCTACAGAAAACCCCCTATCTACAAACAGCATGGTACAGTCATTCAGAATCTTTGAATTCAATGCTTTATCTTTCACAATAAAGCGATGATTAGAATTTTGACACATGCATGTTGATTTATAATGTACAAGCAGTGTTTCCCAGCCATTTTTGTCTTATGTACCCACACAGCTCAGTATTAAGTCACCAACCTCAAAACGTATAACTCTAATTATACTGGATATCATTTAGCATTAT
>NW_015506394.1:243508-248846 GCF_001515645.1 Sinocyclocheilus grahami
GGATAAGCGCAAGTAAGTACCATTTTGATTAGCCTTCGTACCTACAATGACTGTGCACTGTGTAACCAATGAGTGACGTATACGCGCGAGAGATCACTTCCGGCACTTGTGTAAACTACGCCAGAGCGTGTACACGCCTCACGCACCGGATGCCGTGCGCATGCCCAAAGACAGTTGTACATAGTGGTGTATTAGAGGTAAAAAAATTATATAAATACTCATCCAAGATGTAGGTGGCTTTGTTTCTTCAGTAGAACACATACGATGATTTTTAACTCCAACCGTTGCAGTCTATCAGTCGTATAATGCATGGCAATGATAACAAAATCTATGAGAGTAAAAAAAAAACTTTTGATTTTGTTACCATTGCCATGTATTATACGACTGATAGACTGCTACGGTTAAAGTTAAAAATCATCATATGTGTTCTACTGAAGAAACAAAGTCACCTACATCTTGGTTGCCCTGGGGGTAAGCAGATAAACATCAAATTTTCATTTTTGGGTGAACTATCCCTTTAATGTTATTTAAATGCTCATTATTATGATTCACGTTGTAATCAACGTGGTCCAGGCACTATGTTAAGACCTATTATGAGTTAGTCAAGTCTTAATTTTCAGATTCAAATTAGACCAGTCTACCCCTTTATGTAACTGAATTTAAAAAATGATGACTATATAATTATTACAGCTAGAACATTTGTCAAAATTAAAGTAATTTGCACTCTGCATGGTGAAATTTAAATGCCATAGAGGTTCAAGTATGAAATATCACACAACCATTCCCAATGGTACAAATTTGAATGAGAAGCTACAACTTTTTTTAACAATGCAAAATCAAAAAATTTTAAGCACACCCTGAGGCACATGCACCCCTGGTTGGGAACCGCTGTTTTTAAAGGGATAGTTCCTTTAGAAATGAAAACTTGCTGAAAATTCACTCACCCTCAGGCCATCCAAGATGTTAGATAAGTTTGTTTCTTCATCCTCTGCAGTGCATGGGTGCTGTCAGAATGAGAGTCCAAACAGCTGATAAAAACATCACAATAATCCTCAAGTAATCCCCACCACCACACCAGTCTATCAATTAAGATCTTATGAAGCAAATAACTGTGTTTGTATGAAACAAATCCATCATTAAGATGTTTTAACTTTAAACTTTCGCTTCTGGCCAAAATACATAAGTATTAGAGTACATTAGTATTAGAGTACATAAGACATAATAACACTTCCTCCAGTGTCCATCCCCTGTTGTCATCTCACATAAAAATCCACCAGCATATTTGTTTAGAACTGTTTTTGCTTGATCTGTGGATATTTCTCTCCTGATACAGACGAGATCATTTTTTCACTGGAGAAAGCAATATTATGGATAGAGGATGCGTATTTTAGCCTGGAGCAACAGTTTCAAAGTTAAAAACATCTTAACGTTGGATTTATTTCTTGCAAACAAACAGCTTTTCACTTCACAGGATGTTAATGGACTGGAGTTGTGTGGATTACTTTTGGATGATTGTGATTCTTTCTATCAGCTGTTTGGACTCTCATTCTGACGGCACCCATTCACTGCAGGGGATCCACTGCTGAGCAAGTGATGTAACGCTAAATTGCTTCAAATCTGTTCTGATGAGTAAACAAACTCATCTACATCTTGAATTTTCAACAAATTTTCATTTTTTGCGAACTATTTCTTTAAGTATTGCATTGTGAAGATTGCATCTGATTGAGTTCTTAAGATGCTTGCCTGTATTTACTTATTACTTTTTATTGGTTGTGTTTAAAGTTTTATATACTGTAGCTTGATAATTGCAAGCATTAAAGCTCTCATGTTGAGAAACTAGCTGCTCTGTTTACTGGTAAAGTCAGTTAAGTTTTATTCAGCATCTGCATGACTTTTACATAATATTAATATTATAATATGACAACATAATATTCAGGCAAGACTGACAATGTATACTGTGCAAAGACTGCATGTTTTCTTTAATGCTGCTTGGCTTACAACAGCAGGTCAATAAAAAGACAGATCTTAACAGTTCATCGGTAACCTAGTTAACAGCCCAGGTTGTTTAAAGTTACCTTAACAAACTAGCAGCCAGAAGATTTTTATTGAGAGAAAATTCTGAATATTTCACATCATGACTGTGTATGGTTTGTATGTCATTTTACCATATTTCTGTGTTTTGTTTGTTTGTTTTTATTTGGAAACTGTGAGTCCCTCCACCTCATTAATATCTGCTTGTGTGCCAATTAAACACCACCTCAATGTAAACATGTAAGTATTGTTTGAAGTCTTCTCAACTGAGCTCATTTCACTATAAATATTAATCAACCGATCAGTCAAATCATCATTAAAGCATCTTCTCCTGATGAGTGCCTGATGAGCTTTCATTCATATTCATAAATAACAAAACTTGCAAAAAATTGCAAGATTTTTTTTAAAGTTAGATATGCATAGTATCTGCTAATGTATTTACTGACCCCTTATTTCCAAAACTGGTAATATCATATTTGCTATTTGAAAAAAAAAAAAAAGATTACATTGATTTTAAAATGAGAAATTACACCCTAGTATTATTGTTTGTCAACAAGCATTCAAAAAAGAAAAAAAATGGGCTAAATCTTAAATTTGTTGACATTTAAAGGGGTCATTATCATACTTTTTGTATTATTAATAATTTCCCCCCCAAGGGTCCATTTATAATGTTAGTATATCATATCTATGTCAACACATTATAAGTTGACAGTTTTCCACTGCCTCTCTGACCCTTAGAATCAAACTTTTTTTTTTTTTGTGCCGCTGTTCCTTCTTCGCATGTGAAATGAGATACAACGCTTTTGCTCTTGCTTATGAGCTGCAGGTTTGCTGTTGAGTTCTCTTGTATTGTTCTACTCCATCCCTAAATAATCTCCACTGAATTTGCATGTGCAGCTAAATCTGTTAAAATCAGCATAAAAATGATTGGATCTTGTTAAAAATAAATAATAATCAAATGCCGAGCTGTAGGTGCTACACACCAGAGTTACTATAGTTAAATTAAAAACAAAATTAAATGAAATAAACTGTAACTCAAATGAAATTGTGTGTGTGTGTGTGTGTGTGTGTGTGTGTTAGCTGTTCCCAAAGCAACGTTTTTCATTGTTTTACCTGATATAAAATGTTAAGAAAAATTATTGAGACATATAAAAAAAAAAAACATACAACAAAATTACTAAAATTAAAATGCAAAAAAAGAGAGAAAAAAAGAAAACACACAATATGAAAAACCTAATTCAAAATATTATAATAATAATAATAATTAAAAAATAAAACTGCTACACACAGCCAGGAACAGCATAATGTTTGGCCGAATGTGTCTTCATCCATACTATTGAAAAAAAAAATAATAATTATATTAGTTTATAATCAGTCTGATGTCAGTAAATTTAGAACAAGAGGGGGTTTTATTTCAGCTTATTTGGAAATGGGATTATTCATGATAATTAAATGTTGCTATATTTATCCATAGATGAATTCAGCAGGTCGGATCCCACTGTCTGCGTATTAACACTTGCAATGCATTCTAACGCCAGTGATGGTTTGTCAGATTGCTGCATGATTTATTTTGGCTGTGTGATAAGCTATGGCTTATGATATAGCTATGCATGTTTAGCATGCAAGCAGACAGCCAATAGCCTCCAGTAGTAAATATTGCATTTTCTTTGCTTTAAATAGTGAATGTGGGTTATCAGAGGCCATAAACCCATGACCGTATGCCACATATGGCTTGTAGCAGGCTTTTTCTGCTATCTGTTGGTTAGATGTTGGTCTGGCCACACTGATGGTCCACAGCCTCCCCCCGGTTTATTGATCTAGATTCAGCTGCTTTTGCAGCCCAGAGCAAGTCTGCTGATGACATCATCAAATCGGCCAAATTCCCCTCGGCATACACCCCTGGTCCAGACTACCCAGCAAAGATCGAGACAGACTGCTGGTCCTTCCCGATCTCCCATGCTGCCCTAGGTACTGTGGTCACCCATGATACATCTGTTCCCACAGTCTCGGTGCTTCTGCCTTGTTCAAGTTTACCCAAAATCAACAATTTCCCATCATTTACTCACCCACATGTTTTTTAGGCTCTGTATTATTATGACACAATTGAGGTGTTTCACAAAAAAATAAAAAAATTAATTCGGTGAACTATAACCTTAATCTGAGGATTTAAAGCAGATGTATAAACAGATTTTTCTAGATAAAGTAAAATGCTAGTGTTAATTAAGCTGCTTCTGCTCTGAACAAAATGTGGTCTATTTTCACTCAGAAATTGCTAGTAATTTTTACAATCATTTACATAGATTCTATGTAGTAAATCGGTACGTTTTTTATACAGTGTTCGTGATTTAGGTATTAATAGTTTAATATTCAATATCAAATGTAATTCTTATATACAGTAGTTTTTCTCACAGTGCTGTAAGAGTTTGTTTATTAAACAAACACACACACAGCATCTTTCTAATGCTGAATTGGCATAAAAATGAAATAAAAACATAAAATAGTTTAACATTAAAAAAGGTTGAAATCGCCCAGCTAACAGAGAATCTTCTCAGAACATTCTGGCATGGTTCTTTCAAAGTTATGACCAAACATTCTTCCAGTAATGTAAATCGAACATTTGTTCAAAGTTACCTGGTCTTTAATAATGTTCTCAAAACATTAGCACAAAAACATTATGTATACATCACTCGTGGAACGTTTTCGGAAACATTTTATTTGGATGTTCATCAAACATTTTTTAATGTTACTACTTGTTTCAGAATGTTCAGAGAACATTCAAAACTAACATTCCCATAACATTTGCAAAACTGTAAAATGGAATGTTCCTTTAAAGGGTTAGTGAAAATTCTGTCATTAATTACTCACCCTCGTGTTGTTCGAAACCCGTACGACCTTCGTTCATCTTCGGGAACACAATTTAAGATATTTTTGATGAAATATGAGGACGCTCTGACCCTCCCATAGACAGCAAGGTAACTACCACGTTCAAGGTCCAGAAAAGTACCAAGATGATCGACAAAGTAGTCCGTGTGACATCAGTGGTTCAACTGTAAAGTTACGAAACTATCATGACGCGGCACTGATCCAGATCCGACGTAATGATGTCATCTCGCCGGATCTGGGTCTGCGCCGCCACACACTCGCGTCATGGTACTGTCGTGAACGCGCGTCCAAAGTCACGCAGTAGAGACGAAAATGTGGAATAAAGTCGTTATTTTTGTTTTCTTTACGCAAAAAAGTATTCTCTTAGCTTCGTAACTTTACAGTTAAACCACTGGTGTCACACGGACTACTTTGTCGATCATCT
>NW_015506394.1:249152-253396 GCF_001515645.1 Sinocyclocheilus grahami
AGATGATCGACAAAGTAGTCCGTGTGACATCAGTGGTTCAACTGTAAAGTTACGAAACTATCATGACGCGGCACTGATCCAGATCCGACGTAATGATGTCATCTCGCCGGATCTGGGTCTGCGCCGCCACACACTCGCGTCATGGTACTGTCGTGAACGCGCGTCCAAAGTCACGCAGTAGAGACGAAAATGTGGAATAAAGTCGTTATTTTTGTTTTCTTTACGCAAAAAAGTATTCTCTTAGCTTCGTAACTTTACAGTTAAACCACTGGTGTCACACGGACTACTTTGTCGATCATCTTGGTACTTTTCTGGACCTTGAACGTGGTAGTTACCTTGCTGTCTATGGGAGGGTCAGAGAGCCCTCAGATTTCATCAGAAATATCTTAAATTGTGTTCTGAAGATGAACAAAGGTCTTACGGGTTTCGAACAACACGAGGGTGAGTAATTAATGACAGAATTTTCATTTTTGGGTGAACTAACTCTTTAACATTCAAATTACCAAGAAAAAAATAAACGTTTCAACCGGATCCAGATAGCTTTCAGAAATATAGTTTTCGTAACTTAATGAGAAAGCTACTGTAGCAAAATGTTCTTAGAACATATTTTGTTAGCTGGGCGAATACCGAGATTGACTTCAAACATTTGTGTTTCTTTCTGTCTTTCTGTCCATGTGTTACTGTGTAATCATTTTTCTTGAGGTAATACACGTGATTATTTCACTTCTATTCTGTAAACTGTAGCTCTGTAAGTATCAGGAGTTAGAAAAACATAGACTGGCTTTCTACTCGGTCTTTTGCATTAGCTCTCCTCCTCCATCCTTGATTCATACAATTGTGTGTGTGAATGTGTTCTATTAATATGTTGTTGTTGCTGTTGTTGTGCTGCTCAGGAACAGACGAGAGGAGCAGGTCAAGAGAGGAGGATGAGGAGGAGCTCCAGAAACGCAGACAGGTTCAGGAGGAACATCTCAACAGGGTCTGGAGATGTCTGTTATTAAAAGAATGATGCAACCTGCTCAACAATGCAATTCAAAGACTAAAATGATTCTTGTTTCTGATTCCAGATCCAATCTGGTTTGGGGAAAATGATTCTTAAAGAGGAGATGGCGAAAGAGATGATCCGAGAGCGTCATGCACGGAGCCTGTCAGCACAGCGCTACGAACATGGAAGCAGTAATGCTCCTCAGTACAATAGATTGCATATTAGATGTTCATGTTCTAGGTCTGAGACTTTCTCCAGTCAGAAACAGGGCTGTGAGCCGTTCAGAATATAACTGAGAATTTACAATTCCAGCTGAATTCCTGCATTTCAATTGAGGCAGCAAATAGGATGCACAATTTGAATTTGAATTTAAAGGGGTAGTTCACCCCAAAATGAAACATTTGTCATCATTTACTCACACCTCATACAAACCTGCATGCATTTTGTTCTTCTGTGGAACACAAAAGAAGATATTTTGAAGAATGTTGGTAACAAAACGGCACTGACATCCATAAGATGGCCATAAAATACAGTGGAAGTCAGTGGGACTCGAAACTGTTCTATGAATACATTTCATTTTACATTTGCATAAATTGTTTGAATACAATCTTCTTCAAGATATCTTCTTTTGTATATCACAGAGAAGAAAGAAATGCATTAGGGGGAGTAAATAATGACAGGAGTTTCATTTTTGGGGGGACTATCCAGAATTAATTTAATTAAATACATATTAAATATGTATATTATATTTCAAAAATAATTGATATATATATATATATATATATATTATTTTTCAAATACTGTATATGAAATTATATTTCAAAATTTTTTTTAAAGTACATTAAAAATTTATAATGGTAACACTTTTACAATTACACAGATATGTGCATTATTTAACCCATTTTTTCATAGTAAATGTGTACTATGTTATTAAAATTGCAGATGGAAATTCACCCTCTAAAACAGGCTCACTGCCTGGATATGGGCGTAATGGACTACATCGGGTAAGATGCCTTTATTATTGTCGCTCAGTATTTAATATTACTTGTTAGTATATGATTAAAAGATATGTTATTGAACCCATTTTGTCTATTGTATATTTTGCTCCAGCCTCAGTCGACTGATTTCACTCAGTGTAACAGTTATGGAGACGTGTGTGGTGGGATGAGAGGTTAGTTTATTCATATTTCATTTAATTTAACTTTAATTACATACATTAATTTGTAATGAGAGCAACAGTAATCACATGTAGGCATATATATTGTGGGAGTAGTATAATGCATATAGATGATAAAGCATCGTTTTTAAAGTGTCCAATTTAATGTATGAATATAAAAATAAAAATCTTTTTTATTTTCTTTTTAACAGAGTTTCAGGTATGTAGATATGATTACCTGTTTAAATCACTCAAATGTGTTTCCATCTATCCTTATTGCACCCTTATTGTAACTAATATGTGAAATTCTTTAAAAATACATGTTCATACTCATTCATCATACATGATGTGAAATCATATTGAAAGATACAGCTGACTTCTCTTGAAAGTGTTCTCTCTCTGTTAATGATTTGTTTCTAGCCCATGCATGATGGCCACCGTACAGCCACCAGAATGGACAGAGGAGTGTCTATGCCTAATATGCTGGAACCAAAAGCAAGTGTAACATATTAAAGCAGCATATCATTATCTAGTGATGTTGTAGTTGCATAACAATAAGAAAGGGAGACCTCCTACCTTAGAAAAAACAAGATTAGGAAGAATATTCCAAAATGAAAAAGGGTTTGTTAAGCACTGTTTTAACCAATTTATCTTGAAAGTATTATTTAAATAAGTAAAATCTAGAAAGTTTAGACCACCACATTCATAATTATTAATAACCACAGACTTTTTAATATAATGCCTCTTATGCTTCCACAGAAAATCAAATAGCATTCTGTCAATATCTACACATGTAGATTTATCCACATATAAGGAGAGAGCAGGGTAAGTCATTCTTGAGATACCCTCAGCTTTAGATTGTTTTGTTTTGTTTGTTTGTTTTTTGGCTGTCCTAATGACATCATCCAACAGGAAGTGACGTTATTTTGGAGGGAATTATTCCACAAAACAAACATCAGTAAGTAAGCTCTTTGATGTTTTGTTTTACGTGTTACCTTTGTCTCACTCTAACATTTCATCTCATCTAATAAAATTTAAAGAGGGATAAAAATATAAGTTGTAAACAAACTGTTACTCCCTCACAGAGCAGTGACTGTTTATTGCCGTTCTGTCTGGCATGATGATATTTCCTTGCTAAGTTATTTCTGAATGTCTGGTTTGCCCTTTTACAATGATTCTTTAAATGCCAACAGAAGTATATAGATTTTTTTACATGTCCAAAGGTCCTGCATAGGCATGATTTTAATACTGCATTTCTCCACTAGAGGGCCACAGTGTCGCATTGTGTGTATTTGCTGGTGTCCATAAGAGCATAAAGCTCTGTCTTATAATAATCCTCTAGAATGATTATATCTCTTTGTCTCAGATCAGTGCAGCTGCCTATGACCTTTTGGCTTCAATCATTTGACCTTGATTTAAAAAAAAAAAAAGTTCAATTATAATATGCGTGAATGGATGGTAAATCACAACTCATAAAACTGCCATAAAGGTCAACAGAGACAATCAGGGAATCAGCAAATTAGTAACTAACTATAAATCTCTATTAATTAAATTGTGACATTCAAATTATGTATTTCTTAACCGTCCGATTTAACCTCACAGTCATAACATCACAATAGAGCTGTATTTGATCTTATGATGATGTTTCAGCAAACGGTCCAACCTATTACGGATATTTATCTTGGATTATATAGTGCAATATCACCAGCGAATGACGTGATTCATGCTAAAAGACGTTTAGCAGACAAAGCAATATGATTGGTGAAACTTAACAGCTTTCCAGAGCTCAAACATACATTTGTTTTCTGTCATTGTGGGGACTTTCCATTGACTTCAGTTGTTTTCATAATGAGCTAGTTATGTTTTCTATCCACTAACCCTGAGAGAAACCTTTTGAAATTGTCTTAGATGTTGTAGCACACTTTTAGCATGCAAATGTAAGCTGATTTCAGGTTACTTATACTTTTGTGGACACATGGGTTCTATAATGTAGCAAAATCTAGTGCAGAGACATTCTGTCTTGACGATGCTATTGACACTAGGTGCAGGTGAAACAGATGATAAGAGAGTGTGTGTGTGTGTGTGTTTGTGTGTGGTGCCAGA
>NW_015506394.1:253428-270293 GCF_001515645.1 Sinocyclocheilus grahami
GTTTCAGCAAACGGTCCAACCTATTACGGATATTTATCTTGGATTATATAGTGCAATATCACCAGCGAATGACGTGATTCATGCTAAAAGACGTTTAGCAGACAAAGCAATATGATTGGTGAAACTTAACAGCTTTCCAGAGCTCAAACATACATTTGTTTTCTGTCATTGTGGGGACTTTCCATTGACTTCAGTTGTTTTCATAATGAGCTAGTTATGTTTTCTATCCACTAACCCTGAGAGAAACCTTTTGAAATTGTCTTAGATGTTGTAGCACACTTTTAGCATGCATATGTAAGCTGATTTCAGGTTACTTATACTTTTGTGGACACATGGGTTCTATAATGTAGCAAAATCTAGTGCAGAGACATTCTGTCTTGACGATGCTATTGACACTAGGTGCAGGTGAAACAGATGATAAGAGAGTGTGTGTGTGTGTGTGTGTTTGTGTGTGGTGCCAGACAGTGATCAATTCTGTGACTCCTATTTGTCTTTGTAGGTTGGGCTATTAACAGTCCTGTCTTTAATTAAACTCATGTGGACCAGCAGGGCGTATTAATCTTTAGTCTTTTTTTTTTTTTCCCTGAAGTGAACAAAATCCATCCGACAGATAAAAAAGAATGTTGTTGAAATTAATTTAGTACATGACAATAATTGAAGATCATTGTATTATGTTAAGTGTGTACTTCAAAGCAATAGATCACCCAAAAATGAACATTTTCAAAAAAATGAATAAAAAAATACCCTCAGGCCATCCGAGATGTAGATGAATGTAGATGGATTTGTTTCTTACAAACACACAGCTTCTCACTTCACAAGACATTAATTGATGGACTGGTGTAGTGGTGTGGATTACTTGAGGATTATTGTTATGTTTTTATCAGCTGTTTGGACTCGCATTCTGACGGCACCCATTCACTGCAGAGGATCCATTGGTGAACAAGTGATGCAATGCTACATTTCTCCAAATCTGTTCCAATGAAGAAACAAACTCATCTACATCTTGGATGGCCTGGGGGTGAGTAAATTTTCAGCAAATTTTCATTTTAATAGCTTAGCATTTCTATTGCAATCATTTACATTTAGTCATTTAGCAGACGCTTTTATCCAAAGCCACTTACAAATGAGGACAATGGAAGCAAATCAAAGTGCTATAACAAGTCTCAGTTAGCTTAACGCAGTACAAGTAGCAATGTTTTTTTTTTATAATTAATAATAAGTCATAATTTAATTTATCCATTTAGCAGACGCAAAGCGGCTTCGTGCATTAAGGCTATATATTTTTTTACCAGTATGTGTGTTCCCTGGGAGTCAAACCCACAACCTTTTGCGCTGCTAACGCAATGCTCTACCACTGAGCCACCAGCCTATCCATTGTTGTTGTTTTTTTGGTTTCTGTCATTTTGTGTTGGTTGCAGACATCACTGTGTTGCTTCAGCTGGTTTCTTGTCTTGCTTCTGGCCACAACATCATTAGATTTTCATCACTGCGTTGTTCATTTCAGAAATCAACAACCGGTTTACGTAACATCACAAATCCACACGATTCACAGAGACAAAAAGCGTCAGTGCGTCATATGAACTTTTCAATGTCAGTGAGGCAGAAAGAGTTTCCTCCCGTCCGAGTCAAAACTCACAGAGCATAACCCATTTCCCAAACTCCTCTATTCACTGTCATATTCATAACTACAATATGTGACAGTTGACTCTATGAGCGGATGAGGAATCCTGTCGTCTCCCTGAATGGGTCTTAATCTCACATATGATTTCTGTTATGTGTTTTTAACATATTCTGCTTTGACTGATGATTTTATGTCATGTTCCTGCTTGTTGACTGTTTGCAGGACTCATATAAGAGTCCAGACATGTGGAAGTTATACAGAGTCACATACAGGCCCTGTTTACTATTATAGATCAAGTGTGCAATATCTGTGACTACTAGTGGCACAAAATGGAATTGTAATCTATTTATTTTTTATTTTTTAGATAATAATAAACCTATAGCCTAGTTTGGAGCGATGCTACTTGTTGAGATTATTTTTTAACTTGTTTGGTGCCACTAGTGGTGCAAAAATGGCCCACTTTGCTTTTAAATACGAGTGTAAACAGGGTCCAGAACATTTTGTCACTCACTCAAACCGCTTTCAGAGCTGATTATCTCCAGATTCCCTGACGCATGGTTCTGGTTTGTCCATTGGGTTGTTTTCTCTCTGAGGGGGGTGAAGATCTGCCGTGTTTGTCCTTTGCACCTCAGTGTGGGGCCATCTGATAAACTGCATTGGTATGTGGTCGTGTGTTTACGGAGCAGATGATTATGTGGCACTGCAGGAGAGATCCTTCAGACTGTGATTAAAACTAAAAGTCTAGCTATGTCTTTGAATTGTAATTATGTGGGAAGATTTGCACTTGAAAACAACAACAAAAGTTTTGGATCAGCAAAAATGTTATGTTGTTATTTTCGTGTCGTGGCTTGATTCTGCCTCCACTTAAAAAGATCATTAATATCTTGCAACTATAATGTTGTATACTAACATATTGTAGCCAGCAAAGCAATGCAATTATGTATTATGTTTTAATATTGAATTTCACAATTTGTATTTGCACTAAATTTTTAAGTCAGTTTTTAAGTACTTTTATTTCGCAAGGATGCATTAAATTGACCAAAAGTGCCAATAAAGACATTGATGATGCACCAAAAGATTTATATTTTAAATAAATGCTTTTGAGTAATGGCTGCTGGAAATTCGGCTTTGCCATCACAAGAATAAATTACATTTAAAAAAATATTCCAATTGAAAAGTTATGTTAAATTGTAATTACTGTTTTTTTTTATATATCAAATATGCTGCTTTTGTGAGCATAAGAGACTTCTTCAACATTAAAATGGTACTTCATCAACTTTTTTTACATTTCACTTTCTTTCCCAGTAATAACGCAGTTTTGAAACGGGCTTCCATAGTAATATATTGTGCAATCCACACTGGCAATAACATTTAGAAATTACTGTAAATAAGGCAATAAATAGAGTTTAATATAAAGAAATTAATAGTCTGTACAGATAATGAAGCGAGGTAGATTATGTTCACTGCATAATTGCAGGATTTATTTGGTTTTGCATCTGTACAACACTTAATTAACCAGTGTAACACAAATAATAAAATATTAGAAGGCACACTATGGAATTTGAATAGATTGAAGAGAACTGGAACCTTGTTAAGTGTCTTTACGAGCAACCTTTGGCTAAAGTGCTCAATGTGTCAGTTTGAGTGCTATTGATTATTCAGGATGCAAACAGCTGCACAGAAACACATTCACACCAGCAGTCACTTTATCACTTCCATAAAGCAGGACTGACTGTGAAGCTCATCTCGTAACAGGAAATTGTTGTTCAAATGAATAAGAAGCAGATTTAGCTCAGCTGCTATTGATTCTTGAATTGATTTTATCTGATGTCTGTAATTGGACATTTATTACTGCTTTAAATGATGGCATCTTTAATTAGTAAGACTGGACCAGGGGTCACGGGTAAAATAAGAGGCTTATGATATGACACGAGAGAAGGTTTCCCTAGTAACCCAAACATTATTAAGCCTTTATATCGCATGACTAAGACAGCTGACCTGACATTTCCTTCAGTCAGAGTCACATCTCTGGTCTAGATCTCAAGCCTATTTGAGCTCAACAATCCTTGCCTCTTAGCATCTTGGGATTGATAGTTCCCTGCTAAATAGACCGGCACTAACCAGCATAAACCAGTTTTCCTCCTCACATTCAAATTAGTTTGTTTGTTTACATATTTCATTGGAAGAGAACGTTATCAGTCTGTTAGCACCTAGCAACGTAAGAGGTGTTCATGTAATTTAATGAGTGTTTTTGCTTGTGTCTACAACACTGACCTCATGCTGACATTTAAACTGATCTCATTAATGCCGGTGTGTGTGTATGGTAGCTAAACATGTTGGGCTACAGGATATCTCACCTCAGGTTTTTGCTGTCTCAGAGCATATATTATATGCATAAGTCCGATTAAAGAGCTTGGTGAAATAATTACCATGCAAAATTATTTTTTATTGTAGAACAGTTAAACTAGTACAAGTATTTTTTAGACTTTTTGACTCGTTTATCACACACTGGTTTCAAATGATTGAAATAACGGAGATTTTTAATATTTCTGAATGAAGTCTCTTATGCTCACTGAAAATAAAATTAGGACAAGGGTGTAACAACCACATACGGCGTGAAAACAGTCAATTAAAAGTAGAGTTACGTCCCTTAAAATGTATTTAAGTAAAAATAAGAAGCAGATTTAGCTCAGCTGCTATTGATTCTTGAATTGATTTTATCTGATGTCTGTAATTGGACTTTTATTACTGCTTTAAATGATGGCATCTTTAATTAGTAAGACTGGACCAGGGGTCACGGGTAAAATAAGAGGCTTATGATATGACACGAGAGAAGGTTTCCCTAGTAACCCAAACATTATTAAGCCTTTATATCGCATGACTAACACAGCTGACCTGACATTTCCTTCAGTCAGAGTCACATCTCTGGTCTAGATCTCAAGCCTATTTGAGCTCAACAATCCTTGCCTCTTAGCATCTTGGGATTGATAGTTCCCTGCTAAATAGACCGGCACTAACCAGCATAAACCAGTTTTCCTCCTCACATTCAAATTAGTTTGTTTGTTTACATATTTCATTGGAAGAGAACGTTATCAGTCTGTTAGCACCTAGCAACGTAAGAGGTGTTCATGTAATTTAATGAGTGTTTTTGCTTGTGTCTACAACACTGACCTCATGCTGACATTTAAACTGATCTCATTAATGCCGGTGTGTGTGTATGGTAGCTAAACATGTTGGGCTACAGGATATCTCACCTCAGGTTTTTGCTGTCTCAGAGCATATATTATATGCATAAGTCCGATTAAAGAGCTTGGTGAAATAATTACCATGCAAAATTATTTTTTATTGTAGAACAGTTAAACTAGTACAAGTATTTTTTAGACTTTTTGACTCGTTTATCACACACTGGTTTCAAATGATTGAAATAACGGAGATTTTTAATATTTCTGAATGAAGTCTCTTATGCTCACTGAAAATAAAATTAGGACAAGGGTGTAACAACCACATACGGCGTGAAAACAGTCAATTAAAAGTAGAGTTACGTCCCTTAAAATGTATTTAAGTAAAAATACACATCTTTATATTACTTAACTTAATTACAGTAAAAAAAAAAACGTAATTACAGTAAGTATTTGTAATTAGTTACTTCACACGCCTGCATATTAGAATGATTTCTGAAAGATCATGCAACACTGAAGACTGGAGTAATGATGCTGACATTTTAAAATATATTTGAATAGAAAACAATTATTTTAAGTTGTAAATATATTTCATAATTTTACTGTATTTTTAATAAAATCAGTATGTGTGTGTGCATGCAGTATATAATGCAGTTTTGCTTAAGTAATATATTAAAGTTTGACTGGTTTTCTAGTTAAAACAGGATAAATAAACCAGAGAAGCGATACTGAATATGATATTACGATTTTACAGTTTCATAGATTGTATCTTATATATAAGTGCATTTTGTCTTACTGAAGTACATTTATTTTGTTTCAAGGAATTTTAGAATTTTTTTTTTTCATTTTTCCAATCCATTTTTTTTCAGTGCAAAAGTAAAGTGAGTATAAACTGGTATATGTTATTATAAATGTATGTATATTTTATACCATGGCAGACATATCCAGCTATCAGTGGTCAAAATGGTTTACTTGTAAGAGAGAAGATATACATGCAGTAATGTGAAAATATTAATATGTGTCCTAAATCCTCACCATGATTTAAAATTACAATTTTAGTCCTAATTCTAGGCATTCTAAGCTTTCTTTAGTACTTTTAGGCTAGACTGTACTAGCCTTAAGCACTCTGTAAATGTGTCCCTCTAAAGCTTCCATTGTGGGTTGCCGTGGAGAATGTGCCTTATGGTGCAGGAAGTGAGGGGATTTGTCCTCTGACTGTTTGGACAGGGGTTCCCGCTGTGGGGACAAGCTGTGATTTCAAACACCTTTTGAATAAAAGCTTCAGTGCACTTACAAAGCCGAGAGTTGAAGTGCAGAACCATGTTTAGATTCACTGTAACATGTAAATGCAGGGCCTAGAATTTGAGAAAATACAAGTTGTTTGTTCAGTAGAAATGTATAAATGCCAGCTGTCTCTGTGAACGACTTTGCAACCTATTGTGAACTACTGAGAACGAAGCTGTTCATATGGATTTCACAAACTGGATTATAAATAAATTTTTTGATACTTTTGGAGCTTTGGTGTTGCCGACTTTGCGTCTAAAATACAAACTGGATTAACAAAATTGTTTTTCGTTATGAGGGTGTCTCCATTTTTCCAAGGTGTCTGAAATATTTGTATTTCTTTTGAATAACTGAAAGGAAGAGTGAGATTTCAGCATATAGTACCACGGTTTGCGTTTGATACCAGTCAGTGGATGGGATTGTAATAGCAGAGGGTGAGCTGAGGTTATCTGTCAGTCTCTTTCTGGCCTGTATATACACTTACCATAATGACTTTCACAGAATATTTTGACTGTATACCTGCTTATATTTGTAATGCAAGAATGTCCTAGATCAGCATGAAAGGTGAATGAGAAATTCATGCATGGGCATAGCAGTTTGAGGGGGTTGTGTTAATACAGCAATTCAAATGTGATTTTATTATTATTAGTAGTAGTGGTAGTAGTATTGGGAACTTTTATGTCTTAGGGTTGATTTTTATTGAAGCAAACAAATGTTTTTTTTACATATTTTTTTTAAAATCATACCTCTTTATTTTAGTTTTTTACGCTGTTGTGCATTTTATTGTTTTTTAGCTTAAAATCTGAAAATCCATCATAAAAATAAGAATGTTTAAAACTGATGATCTAAGCTTTACTGTAATTATCAATTACATAAATTATGCAAATTTATTTAAATTAATTAAATATGATTGAACTGTTGATTGTTATTATTAGTAGTAGTCATAGAATTGTGCGGTTTTATTTTGGCTTTGGACAGGGGTTCCCGCTGTGGGGACAAGCTGTGATTTCAAACACCTTTTGAATAAAAGCTTCAGTGCACTTACAAAGCCGAGAGTTGAAGTGCAGAACCATGTTTAGATTCACTGTAACATGTAAATGCAGGGCCTAGAATTTGAGAAAATACAAGTTGTTTGTTCAGTAGAAATGTATAAATGCCAGCTGTCTCTGTGAACGACTTTGCAACCTATTGTGAACTACTGAGAACGAAGCTGTTCATATGGATTTCACAAACTGGATTATAAATAAATTTTTTGATACTTTTGGAGCTTTGGTGTTGCCGACTTTGCGTCTAAAATACAAACTGGATTAACAAAATTGTTTTTCGTTATGAGGGTGTCTCCGTTTTTCCAAGGTGTCTGAAATATTTGTATTTCTTTTGAATAACTGAAAGGAAGAGTGAGATTTCAGCATATAGTACCACGGTTTGCGTTTGATACCAGTCAGTGGATGGGATTGTAATAGCAGAGGGTGAGCTGAGGTTATCTGTCAGTCTCTTTCTGGCCTGTATATACACTTACCATAATGACTTTCACAGAATATTTTGACTGTATACCTGCTTATATTTGTAATGCAAGAATGTCCTAGATCAGCATGAAAGGTGAATGAGAAATTCATGCATGGGCATAGCAGTTTGAGGGGGTTGTGTTAATACAGCAATTCAAATGTGATTTTATTATTAGTAGTAGTAGTGGTAGTAGTATTGGGAACTTTTATGTCTTAGGGTTGATTTTTATTGAAGCAAACAAATGTTTTTTTTTTATTTTTTTTTTAAATCATACCTCTTTATTTTAGTTTTTTACGCTGTTGTGCATTTTATTGTTTTTTAGCTTAAAATCTGAAAATCCATCATAAAAATAAGAATGTTTAAAACTGATGATCTAAGCTTTACTGTAATTATCAATTACATAAATTATGCAAATTTATTTAAATTAATTAAATATGATTGAACTGTTGATTGTTATTATTAGTAGTAGTCATAGAATTGTGCGGTTTTATTTTGGCTTTTATTTAAACGTTTTCATTTTTCATGCCTTATGTTTCAAATGCCTTTTGTGTAGATTTTATTGATGGATTTTCATAAAGAAATTAATGTTAAAAAATGTGATGATCTAAACTATAAAAGTAATTTTGTCAAATTACATGAAGTATAAAAAATATTATTTATGAATTATATTTTGTATTCATATAAAATACTAGATGATTTGAATTTAGCAAGACAAGTTGACCATTTTAATTTAAAAAAAATTTTTTTAAATGTTGTTTCTCCCCATCACACACACACACACACACACACACACAGACAAATTGAGACGTGTTTGAAATTAGATTTGTTCTTGACTGTTTAGGAAAAAACTAAACAAAAAATAGTTGATAAAAATGTGTTAATATTGGACAAAACCATAGTTAGACTGTGAAAAGTGTTGGGAGGGCCAAAAGTACCTGTAGTTGGAGAAACGCCCTGTTCTTACTGTATGTAGAATGGTTCAGTTAAGATTTAAACTAATGTCTGATTACAGCCATAAAACACTGGATTTGTGCATTATATTTTTTGCTCTTGTACTTCAGTCTTGCGGTAACACTTTGTCACACACCTGTCTGCTATTTCTGTGTCTTTGCAAACCACATCAGAGCCACTTCAGACAATCAAAACACTTCTTTTTCTGTCAGCCGTACACATTTTTCATATCACAGGACACAGGAAAAACTTTATAGAGAGGTTTTAATGTACATACTCATAGACACCAATTTGCACTGACTGACTCATTAAACAGCAAACATTTGCCTTATCAATCAAATCATTTTTGTTATTCATCCATCAGTGCTTGAGTGCCTGTATCCACATGTGTGTGTGATGTGCTGTGACCCTACAATGAAAACACATGTTGAGAAAGACTGCAGGAAGTTGATTAATGAGAGCTTGTGACCCTGTGACCTGAACTGCTGCTACACCCTGCAGGTACCTAGTCTGAGGTCAGCACAGGATTTTACAGCCAGACCCCACCCTATGAGCTCAGTGCTCTTTACCGCAGGGCAGGTGTAAGGAGAATGGTCCTGAGATTCCCTGGATGTGCCGACAGCAACGGTGTAGCTTTGATTTTGGCATTGGTGGGGACATAACTGCAGACAACAGACTTTTAATTGTTTGATCAAAATTATTGCTAGGGTCAATTTAGTAGTGACTGGATATTGGTAGGGATATGCCATACCGTCCCTACTAAATTATATGTCTTGAAAGTCATAACAAGTGATGTCAGACTTTGGAAACTATAGCTTCCTGCTAGCTAAATTTCACATACATAAACAAAAATCTGACTCCAAATCCGTGAACCACTATTTCAGATCAGAACTTCGGAGCACGGATCGCGGATCATTCAATTCGTGAAAAGATTTGTGAACCCGCTCTGAAGTTCTGATCAAAATCAAATGATTCACGATCAATTAGCTTTGTGAAACATTTTGCGATGCAATGGTTTAACTGATTCAGACTCAGAGTTCCGAAAGCTCTGATGCTCTTTTGATTTGTTATTTGCTAGTGAATCTCTTGAACCTGAATGATCGAAGTCACTTTAATAATAAAATAAACACAAAACAAAATAACACAAAACAGAACAAAAACACAAAATAAAATCCAGGCCTGGTCCTCTCTCGTAGCTCCTCCTTTTATCCTTCTGGAGCTCCTCCGTGGGACTCGAGACTGGTGAGTGGTGCAGGTGTCGCTCATTATCAATTACTCCACCGGCCTCACTCCGTTCCCACGGCTCTCGGCCCCACCCCAGCGTGTCCCTCCTTCCCCCCGGGTTTCGGCACCAATGTAACAAAGTTCGTAGTCACGGGAAAAAGGAGGCGGGAACTGCCGAACATTTAAACAAAACTTTAATAATAAAATAAACTCAAAACAGCGCGACAGCCCCTCGCGAACGTCGCGCACAAACAGAAACAAAACACAAAATAAAATCCAGGCCTGGTCCTCTCTCGTCTTTCACTGTCGTAGCTCCTCCTTTTATCCTTCCGGAGCTCCTCCGTGGGACTCGAGACCGGTGAGTGGTGCAGGTGTCGCTCATTATCAATTACTCCACCAGCCTCGCTCAGTTTCCACGGCTCTTGGCCCCGCCCCCACTCGTCACACACTCCATTAAAAGCTGCACCTCAAAATGGAAATATTGAGCATTATGATCAAGTTTGTAGCTTAATTCACTATATTGTAGTTTGACCACTGCAATTCAGTTGATGACAGTTCAATAGGAAATCAATTGAAAGCATCCAGTCATCTCACCCTTTGAAGTGAATGTTAAATTTATCAGTATATATTGTGATAAATCTTTGAGAATTTGATACGATAATTGATAATTTGATAGAATTGTCTGATACGTCTGATAAGTCTATAAAGAGTGATAGTCGATGTAAAAAGAGCAAATGAGCAAAGCTGAATTTTCAGCATCATTACTCCAGTTTTCAGTGTTACATGATCCTTCAGAAATCATTCTAATATGCTGATTTACTGCTCAAATACATTTCTTTAGATTTATGACAGTTGAGATTGTTGCTGCTTAATATTTTTGTGGAAGCTGATAAATAGAACATTCAAAAGATCAGCATTTATGCAATCTTTTGTAACATTATACATGTCTTTACGGTCACTTTTGATCAATTTAATTATAATAAAGGTGTCCTTGTTGAATAAACGTATTAATAAAAATCTTACTGAAATGTTTATATTAATATATTTTTCACTAAAGATGACCATCCATCCACCAGACTGACCAAGGTCTGTAAAGCAGACCTATAACTGACCCGATGTGCCCTTCGCCCTCAGGATGTGCCAGAGTTTTGACCTCTGTCTGGTTTATATTACTCTCTGGGGCAGTTTACTCTACAAATGAGTCACCTGCTGTCTGGACCGTAGTCTGAGTGACCACTAAAGACTGATGGAGGTTACAGGTGAGAACAGGAAATGTTGTAATACTGTGGAAATGACTACTCTTACAAACATTTTACATGGTAACGATAGTGTTCAGAAAAATACCAGTTACTACAGCTGTAGCATTCAGTTTATAGATGCCCTGTTTGTTTCTGGTTATAATGTGCCACACAGCTACTATTTTATATACAAATATCTTTTTTTAAAGGGGTCATGTGATGTTGCTAAAAAGAACATTATTTGGTGTATTTGGTGTAATGAAATGTATTTATGCGGTTCAAAAAACACAATATTTTCCACATACTGTACATTATTGTTTCTCCTCTGTGCCCCGCCTTTCTGAAATGCATTGATTTTTACAAAGCTCATCGGTCTGAAAAGCGAGGTGTGCTCTGATTGGCCAGCTATCCAGTGCGTTGTGATTGGCCAAATACCTCAAGCGTGTGACGGAAATGTTACGCCCCTCACCATACTGTGATGCCGTGTCCTGGCCGGAGTGACGAGACAAAAACATTAAAACCCATTATAAATGAGCCATTTATTGCATCCAGTGGGGACATAATTACAGATTATAATGACTTATACTGTCTTTTTACGCGTTGCGTTGCATCGTGCCACGTAAACATAAAACCATGTCTGCATTTGTGATCGGAGAAATGACAAACAAGTGCTACTCTACACTTTTTAAATAAAAGTTACGCCTTCTTTCTTTGCGTGAACATTTGGGTGGCGTAATGCAAATCTTCCCAAATCGTGACGTAGACATGTGGGGGCATGTTAGAACGAGCCGTTTTAGGTAGGCGTGGTTGACTCTTAACTTTTATAAAGAATATCTCTTTGGATTTGAGACTTTAGTCTTTACAAATTTACAGATCTTCTTTATGCACCAAGAGCTTGTAACACTCCAAAGAGAAAGGAAAAATTTAAATTGCATCATATGGACTCTTTAATGTTTAACTTCGTTTGTTATTCTAATATATATATATATGAATGTTGAATCTCACTGACATAGTGCATATAAGCGGAACAATGTGGTTCATATATGTCCACTGCAGTAGATGAGATCAATGTTGGGTGAATTTCCATTTGTTGGATAATGAGTTCATAGTAATTGCTGATTTGTAGATGAACAGCAACATATTTTTTTAATGACTGATTTATTGTTGATGCCATTGATCCAGGTAATTGATGTTTATTTTAGATTACGCTCCTGTGGTCGCAGACTGGTACCAGAGTTTCGAGGAGGCCACTGGCCTGATGCCAACTACGGCATGCTGGGAGTCCGTGCAGGGGAGACACTCCGACGCCACCCTGCTGAGAGCCGGTAGGATTACTGTTTACATTGAGCTCCATGGGAAATGGCTTTCATTGAGGGTGTGTGAGCTACAGTGTTAAATCATACACACACACACACACACACACACACACACACACACTATAATCCCAGAGCCATTAACCTCTGCATGTGATGATGGATAGACTCCGTCTAATGAAGCATAATTGACTCCAGATGTGTGACTCAGCCGGTATGTTTACTAATGGTTCACTCACAAACAACAATACACTAAAAGTAAGGCAATAAAAATCCTCATGTTTTCAGGTCAGATTGGGGATATCATTGCATGATTACATTGATTGCATCTTAATTCAACATTAATCAGGTGCAGAATACTCAAAACAACCTTAATATATGCCGAATATAAACATTAGTTTGCGTATTAGTCACACAAAAAAAGATGGATTTGTTTCTAACTGGAGTTGTATAGATTACTTGTAAAATATTGTGATATTTTTATCAGCTGTTTGGACTCTCATTCTGATGGCACCCATTCACTGCAGAGGAACCATTGGTGAGCAAGTGATGTAATGCTAAATGTCTCCAAATCTGTTCTGATGAAGAAACAAACTTTTAGATGGCCTGAGTAAATTGTAAGCTAATTTAAATTTTTGGGTTGACCTATAAATTTAGGCATGCAATTCATCTCACACTGTTTGTGCTAGACATGAATGACACCTCAAAGTGTAGCTTGTGTTAGACGGTTAACTTTATAAGTGGTCAATCTTAGAATTTTGGTGTGAAAGACAGTAAAACATGCACCACCTATACCAACCACCCAGAATGCCTTACTAACCACCTAGAAACAACCTTGCAACGTGTTAACAACCACTGCACCCTAACATTGTGCCAGTGGGTTTTGCACAGGCAAGCACCGTCTAATTCAGATCATATAAAAATCTAGTAATTATCTTAATACCTCAAAAGTGTCTTCAGAACAACAGAGTTTTGTGAGACAATCCTTCTGAGCTGGATTAATAGCAGGAGATGTTGTACGTAATGCTAATGAAGGCGTTTTGTTTTGAGGGGATGAGTGGAGATTTGGAGATGTTTTTAATTTCCCACCCATGCAGCTCTGTCTAAAGTCTTTCACGTGTATCACAGACAGCAGAGAACAAAGACGTCTTATCTGCTGCAAAGAGAGTGTGGATTGTCTTTCTTTAACTCTCTCTGTCTCTCTTTTTCTCGCCGGCCTCATTTTGCAACTGCTGCAGCGTGTCGGCTTTTAACATCCATCAATCAGCTGTCGCATGCCTCATGTCAACACTCTGCTAATGGAAATGTCTTATGGGATTTTATGGCCAGACCAAAGTATCCAGAAAATGTTATCTCTTCAGGAATTTATGGGACATAATGAAAAAGTCAAATACAAACTTAGCAATCTGTCTTCAAATACGCACTTTAGTGCAAAATAACAAACAAAGAGAAAAGATTAACAGATAGAGGTGGATGAAAACACATGCAATAAACTCATTAAGGTTGCTGGTCTCTGAGCTGCTATCATTCCTGCATTTCCTGATTTTTGTATTTGTGTGTTTAAAGTTTTTTTTTTCTTTTAAGTCACAATTAACATTCTGTCATTGCTTACCCAGCCTCATGTTGTTCAAATCAGTATGTTGCTGTGGTCACTAATAACTGACAATCTACATTTGGAAAACACTGTGTGAAATTAATTGAATACTTCTTGAGGGTGAGTCAGTAATGACAGAAATTTCATTTTGGGGTATTGACTATTATTATATTCCTTAAATGTCCTCATAAGAAAGATTAACTTTAATGCTTCAAGTCAAGTCACCTTTATTTATATAGCTTTATTTATATAGCTCTTTTAACAATACAGATTGTGTCAAAGCAACTGTACAGCATTGATTAGGAAAATAGTGTGTCATTAATGCAAAATGACAATAGTAAACACTCAATTTTCAGTTAAAGGCAGTTCATCATTGAATTCAGTGATGTCATCATCCAGCTCAGTTCAGATTAAATAGTATCTGTGCAATCAATTCGACGATATCGCTGGAAATTAAGTGTCCCCAACTAAGCAAGCCAGAGGCAACAGCGGCAAGGAACCAAAACTCCATCGGTCACAGAATGGAGAAAAAACCTTGGGAGAAACCAGGCTCAGTCGGGGGGCCAGTTCTCCTCTGGCCAGACGAAACCAGCAGTTCAGTTCCAGGCTGCAGCAAAGTCAGATTGTGCAGAGGACTCAACTGGTTCCTGTGGTCTTTTCCCGGTGGCCGTCTAGGAGACAAGGTCTTCACTGGGGATCTGTCTCTGGGGCTCATCTAGTTGTCCTGATCTCCGCTGACATTCAGGGCTGTCGAGGTCATCTCTAGGTCCTGATCCACCATCTGGGCTGGATATGTACTGGCAGGGCCGTTTCAAGCCAATTTGGTGCCCTAGGCAAAATCCCTATTGCCCCACCCCCAATTTTATATATATATATATATAAAAGCACTGACAGAGCCCACTGATCCAATGGCGTTGTTGAGCGCTCCAAATGCAAACTTTGCATGCAACAATCAGGCAGCAATTGACAGCACTCTGGTCTAGTGGCATTCAGGCATCGTCAGATTGACAGTACTCTAGCCCAATAATGTTGGGGGATCCAGTGGGGGCGGCAGTCATATTTCAGGGTGACCGTGCCACTCTTTATCACAACCCTGCTAAAAGTGCCAGTACGTGCGCTCATTGGCGCCCCTTCAGCTGGTGGTGCCCTAGGCGACCGCCTAGCTCGCCTATGCCTAGAAACGGCCCTGTGTACTGGATTCGGGTGACTGCAGTGACCATCTGATCTGGATACAGACTGGATCTGGTGGCTACGGTCACCTCGGAATAAGAAAGAAACAGACTAATATTAGCGTAGATGCCATTCTTCTAACGATGTCGCAAGTACATCGGGTGTTATGGGAAGTGTTCCTGGTTCCGGTTGTCCTAATTAATGCAGCCTAAAAATCCTTTAACGGATTTGAATATTAGAAATGTGTTAAGTTTGTTATGTGTAAAACAGGTTAAAGAGATGGGTCTTTAATCTAGATTTAAACTGACAGAGTGTGTCTGCCTTCCGAACAATGTTAGGTAGGTTATTCCAGAGTTTGGGCACTAAATAGTAAAAGGATGTGCCACCCGCAGTTGATTTTGATATTCTAGGTATTATGAAGTTGCCAGAGTTTTGAGAACGCAGCGGACGTGGAGGATTATAATGCATTAAGAGCTCGTTCAAATACTGAGGTGCTAAATCATTCATGGCTTTATAAGTAATAAGCAAGATTTTAAAATCTATCCGATGTTTAATAGGGAGCCAGTGCAGTGTCGACAGAACCGGGCTAATATGGTCATACTTCGTGGTTCTGGTAAGAACTCTAGCTGCTGCATTTTGGACCAGCTGACGTTTGTTTATTAAGCGTGCAGAACAACCATACAATAAAGCGTTACAATAATCCAACCTTTAGGTCATGAACGCATGAATGAACATTTCTGCATTTGACATTGAGATCATAGGTTGTAATTTAGATATATTTCTGAGATGGAAAAATGCAGTTTTACAAATGCTAGAAACGTGGCTTTCAAAGGAAATATATTTTTTTCACACCTAGGTTCCTAACTGATGACGAAGAATTGACAGAGCGGCCATCAAATGTTAGACAGTGTTCTAGGTTATTACATGTGGAGGTTTTTGGTCCGATAATTAACACCTCTGTTTTTTCAAAATTTAGCAGTAAGAAATTACTCGTCATCCAGTTTTTTTATATCGACTTCAGTCTAAAGTCTTTTATTTTTGGCATTTTAGCCACTGATTGAGTGAAGCTGAGAGATTTGCTGACATCATCATCTGTCAACCCGGCATATATTTATTCTGGGGCAGAAACTGAATGGAATGGGCCACACAGAGGATGACAGACGCTGAACCCTCACCTCTCCAGGTGACCTCACATTTGTGGATGTTACCACCATGGCATAGTGATTAACAGAACAATGAATTAAAAATATTAAAAGTATATAGAAAAGTACTTCTGCCAATTGTAAACAGAATTTTGGTTTGCCAAGCATTCATGAGCAGCATTAGACTTCTGCAGGTTTTCCATTTGGACCCGAATGGGATCATCTTCAAACATAATTACTTTATCATGTATCTTTTATTTATTTTAAATTATAATTATAATAAATATTTATATTACATTTTATTTTAAATTCAGTATAGATTACAAAAATATATTAAGTAAATGACCATTAAATAACTAACATAAAAATAATAATAACAATTTATGTATATATTTATTTATTTTGCTAGCTTAAATATATGAATTCAGACTTTTTATTTATATGTTATATAATATATTGCATATATTCTATAGAGTCAGTCATATAAATTCTAATAACAATTATATTAAATATTTCTTAAATATAAAAACACCCAACATTTGCCAAGATAAAAAATGTATATGGGTCTTGCTAGATCAATCACATTTTATATTAAAATCAATTATAGTGTGCATATTATTTTTTGATCTGTAAATTGATCCCC
>NW_015506394.1:270686-289508 GCF_001515645.1 Sinocyclocheilus grahami
AAAATGACCCCCCCCCCCCCCCCAAGCATAATGTATCCAACTGTTATCAAAAATCAACAAGGAAAAAAAACCAATTGATTTACTCAATTATAGAAAAGTCGTGTCAGGATGATTGCCAATGGGATAAGTAGCAACCATTTCCACCCTGTTTTATTCTCCCTATGAATATGCAAAGTTGTGTTGTCTTTCCCTTTCACTCTTTCTTCAGCGGCTCTGTTTTTGGGAGACGAGGTAATGACAGAAGTGGGATCCCAAACAGAGACCAAGAGCCTAAAATCAGGGCATGTACCAACACGCCCTAATTTTGGTAAAGAAGATGCCCACTCATGCTGCGCTCCTCCTGTGAGACACTGAAATACAATTCTAGAGAGAGTCCCGGGACCCAGAGGAGATGATGTTTTCCTCTATAACAAGCACTAAACACAGAACGCTAGCTATAAATTTAATTGGATGTTCCCTAAAGTTCGAGCAATGAGCTTGTAGGTCAAGCTGTTTTGGTTCACTTATTCCTTGAAGGTGATAAATAGAATATGCTCCATTTTTTCCCTTCGAGTAAACAGAGTAATGATGCTCAGCGGTGTCTGAAGGAGTGGGTGGAGAACTCAAACTCACCTCAAACTGAGACGGCAAACAAATGAAAGGTCAGCACCAGTGAGACTGTTTGCTCTGAGAGCTTGTGAGGAAGGCATAAGTTTGATTTGAACATTGGTAGAGATCAAGTTTTGTTGTTGCCATGTTTTTAAACAACCCATTTAAACCTCTAAACTTCATAAAAGGCTTTGGAAATTAATGAATGAAAGTATGATGCATAAAAATAACAATGATAATGTTCATATAACATTACTTCTTTTTAGTAAGTCTCTTATGTGCACTAGGGTTGCATTTATTTGATGAAATGAATGCATAATAAAAACTGTAAAATTCTGAAATATTATTACAATTTAAAATAAAAGTTTTCTATTTGATTATATTTTACAATGCAATTTATTTCTGTGATGCAAAGCTGAATTTTCAGCATCATTACTCCAGTCTCCAGTGTCACGTGATCCTTCAGAAATCATTCAAATATGCTTATTTGCTGCTCAAGAAACATTTCATACTGTTATCAAAGTTGTGCTTCTTAAATTTTGGTGTAAACCATTAAAAATGTTTTCAGGATTTTTTGTCTTATATAAAGTTCAAAAGAACATTATTTATTCGAAATAAAAATCTTTTGATGTATCAAAAATCTCTTTACTATCACTTTTGATCAATTTAATGCATCCTTGCTAAATAAAAGTATTCATTTTGAACAGTAACAGTAAAATGCCATATATACATTTAACTTATATATGTCTATGGTTAATAATTGTGGATAATTATGGCCTCATGTTTGTCACATACTGTATATTATATTGTGTTTTAAGTTAAAGAGCACCACACTCTATTCCTGTAAATTGCACACAATTGTATAATCTTGTCACTTTGGCATCTCTTACAAGTACTTATGGTGGTATCAGTATAATCAGCAATAATGTATATAATGTGTGGGTGATTATGAGGCTTATCGGTTATTGTTGCTTATGATCTTCGAATAGCCTGGTTTCTCAATCTGGGCAGATGATATAGAATGATACGATTCCTGGTATCAGCCATTCACCTTGCTGGCATTTGAAACTTGCAACAGCTTGTCTAGAATGCATATGAATTGTGATTTGCTCTCTCCTGTTCATTCAACAGAGACAGGCAACAAGATTGAGTGTTAATGATCCATTGAAAGAGACAAAAGTAATGGTTTGTCTGCATTTGCAGGGACATGTCCGTACCATTCAACTCCAATCACCTGATCACAGAACCAGCAGGTCACAGCTTACTTTACACGTTTTCCTGGAATATTATTATTGGCGTATAATGTATGAGAGAAGAGTCAAGGGAGATGATGATTACAATGCTGAAAAATACTTAAATCTGATTGGCCAATTCCAGCATCCTGCAGCTGAATAATTTGTATAACTACATTAAACTGTATAATTGACAATTGCTCCAAGCAGATGATTTTATATTTACGCTGAAAAACTGTGATATAGTCGGATTTAATTTGAAACTATTTTAACTCAGAAATTGCTAGCATATTTCACAAATAATTACTAAGAAACAGCAAGTACCACATTGAATTAAACATGAAATTTTTAAGTAGAAAGAAGTAGGCTATTTTATTGTAAAACCTACTCCAGTAATCTTGTGTTTACAACTTCCAAAAATCATTTTTACAGTGTGTATCATGTATCACTTAAAAAAAAAAAAAACCGTTGTCCATAAAATGCGTTGCACAAATTCGAACATCTGGGTTGTGCTGTTCTGTTGTAAATAAATCTTAACCAATGATTCCTAATTCCATCTACTCCCGGAAGGCCAAATAAAGTGAATTTGCTTTCGCACTGAACCACAGCGTCTCCCTGACATGCTGCTTCAACACTACTGCTGTTCCTGAAACCACACCTTCTTTCTTTGCGTGCACATTTGGGCAGTATTATGCTAATATTTTCACTTAGTGACGTGGATATGTGGGGGCGAGTTAGAACGAGCCGTTTTACGTAGGCGTGGCTGACTCTTAACTTTTATAAAGAATATCTCTTTGGATTTGAGACTTTAGTCTTTGCAACTTTACAGATCTTCTTTATGCACCAAGAGCTTGTAACACTCCAAAGAGAAAGGAAAACTTGAAATCGCATTATATGACCCCTTAAATAAATACAGGTGATTTACAAAATTAAAGTTAATTGAAAATATATATTTTTTACATATTAAACGTTTGTTTTATAGCAAAAGCAGATAACTCCAACAGTCCACATTTCATGTTTTAGAGTTTAAAAAAACACTTGTTTAATCTTTGCAATCTCCTCAGATGACAATGTAGATGCCTGACAAACGTTGTTGTTGTTGTGATCATAAACCATATGGATGTGATTACACGCAATACACGGAGCTTTTCCCTCACCATTGTAACGTGCTGCTTTTGCAAGGTTCCATGAAAACGTTTCAGCTTTTATTTTCCTTCTTCGCCCTGAAGAAGATATCACAGGTTCATCAAGTTCATTGAAATTATCCATCCTCGATCACGTTTAGTCAGCTTTGACGAAACTCCTCTCTCTCAGCTAGCACGTCTTTTCAAAGTGAAAGTAGCCTTGTCACCTGACCTGAATACAGCGCGCTGATTCGCTAAAATGGACTTATCGGCTTCTGTTCACAAACAACAAGTGCGCTTGTCAGCTTCTGCAGTAAAATGTGAAATCGCGATGCCTTGAAAGTTGACAAAACCGGCGTTTTTGACTAAACGTGTTTAGGGTTCAGATCGCGCTATATGTGGAGAATAATGAACGGTAATCTTTTTTTTTTTTTAAAGTGGCGTTTATCGGTTTTTGCAAATGAACTCTTCATATATACCCTGAAATTAGCAGTAAGGGTCCCAAAACAGGTGGAAGGACCCCTTGTTTTACCCTTATAGTAATCTTTGCTGAAGTTTCAAAGTGAGATAAATTTTGTAGACAAAAATTTGTTTTTCAAAGCAGTCAACTAAAAATACAATGTCAAAATTTAATTTGGGTACTTTATTTTCCTAACAGAAGTAGGCTATCATTCACATGTGACAGGCTTAAGAGTCAATTAGGTCTTCAGTTGAAGTGATGAGTTGATCAGTGTCTTTCAAGCGGTCATCGTAGCAGCACTTCCAATGGTTTTATGGTTTCTGCCCAGGCAAACGCTCTCACACGTGCAGGAGGAGATACAGGAAGGGAGGAGAGAGAGGTGTCTGACTGGGGCAGTTTTCCTCAGGAGAGATGAAAAGACACGTCCTGCTGAGTCTGAGCTTATTGTCTGCTGAAGTGTTATGGATGTAACCAGGAGTGTTGAAGCTTCAATAAAAACACTGTCTCTCTTTGTCAGGCATGACTTTTAGGATGCTTTTAAAAGCAAAAAATACTGCTTTGAAAAGTTAGCACTCCAGACAGAGCAACGACCTAAACCAAACAGTTTTAACTGTTTCAGAAGACCAGCAACTTCCTTGGCATGTTCATTAGTGGTTGGAAGTTTCAAAAAAGGAAGGAAATCCTGACTGAAGCTTGGGAGGAAATCCTAATTGTTCCACTTCAGTTCCCCATATTACCTTAGAGACATGGTTAAAATTCATCAACCGGCGTGGAGCAGAATGATTCGGTTAAACCTCAGGGATATCCTTTATTTCCTCTGAGGCTTCTGTTATCTTGAGACCTTGCGTGGTGCGGAGGACAGGAAAGGCCATCTGTTCTTCTGCAGGGTCTTTGATGTGGTCAACACCAACACATGAACCTCATTTTAACACTTAACTGTTTCCCACTACAGCCATGGAAAAGGCTTTCTGAACTCATCAGGATGTCAAGGCAAGGATCGCTATTATTATTGCACATACTCAGGGTGAGGGATTTAAATATGTGTCGAACTCTAGGCATAAAACATTGGTGTGGAACTTGTCCCACAGTGTTTGTGCCACTCTAGGAACATATAGGAACCACTACCAGTGTGATTTTTTTTCTTTCTTCAGAGAATGTACATTTGTAGTTATTTCAAGACCCCATGATATCAAAAAAAAATTTGGCATCTAATCCATGTTATTTTAGATCAGAGGTGCCCAAAATGTTAATATAAAGGACCAAAACTCAAACTTGACTGAGGGCCGTGGGCCAAAAGTAAATTTTTGTTATATTAAAATATATTTTTTTAATTAAGTAGTTAAACAATTTAAATACCTTTTTTTGTTAAATGTTAAATGATTTTTTATTGCATTTTGTATTTATTTATTTACATTTTTTACATTTCAATGCAAAAATAAAACCCCCAAAGAAATGTTAAAAGGAAAAAAATCATAATTGAAGATATGCTTCAATCACATGTGTTTCCTCCTCTTCCTGTGTTATGGCATGGCACGGCCCTGATTTGTGCATCTCTGCTTTAGATCAATTAAATGCATGTTTGCTAAATACAATTTTCAATAAAAAAAAAAATTCAAATTTTTCAATGGTGTATATGTTACATATGTATTCCTGACTAGACAATTCCCAGGGAGTGAACTGGGATTATGGGTGATCCTGGGAAGTAATCTGACCGCTACTGAACAATGGCATGAGAATAGAGCTGGTTAGTTAATCCATTTCCCGTTTTTCTTAAATGGCTTAAAGGACGTGCTGAAGAAACATCTGGAGGTTGTTTGGAGCTGCTTCTAGGGCAGTGAGAGGGTTAGGAGCCTCGGATGGCTGCTGTTGGGGGGAGAACACCACCTGTCTGGAGCTGTTGACAATGGAGGAACCGAGGATATGCTCTGACATAATATTCAACATCCTCTCTCCCAAACACAACATTTACAGACAAGCAATGTGGAAGACAACTCACATGCATTCATGCACATGAACATTGCATCCTTATATTAACAATACCCTGTTGGTGAGAGTCACTGTGGATGTGTTTGTGGTCCCTGGGCTCACCGTGAACTCTTGAACTACCTTGCGTTTGTGGCATAATGCTGATTACCACAGAAAATAATGTTGCCTCACCCCTTAGGTTTACAGTAAGGCAATTAAAAAATGTGACCACAATATACATTGAAATCTTCACTGTTGCAGAAGTGTAGACATGATGCTTAAACATTAAATGTGTTTTAAGATTAGAAGGGTAGAATCACAATAGAAGAAGTCTGTTTGCATGGCTCAAACTATGCAGTTAGACTGTGAAATTATATTTTTAAAAGTTGCAAAATAAATGATTAGGGTATGTTTTAAAAGAAAATACTATTTCGGTTTTTCTACTTCCACATTTCATGTTTAATTCAGTGTTTCTTGCCGTTTCTTCTTAAGTAGGATGATTTAGCCCAAAAATAAACTTCACATTTCTGCTTTTAAGCCTGCTAGAACATTGGTCCCTGTTTACATCTAATGTACGTTAGAGTATCCTTAATTTTTGCTTTAAAACTGAATATTTTTTGGATAATTGACCTAGGAAATCATCATATGTTGTCAGTAGACCTTCACTTGTGCCTGAAACATCCCTATAAGAGCCTGAGAGAGATTTAGTTGAATTTACCCTTATTGCTCTTCATACTCAAACACAGACCAGTCAGATTTTAGATCTCACAGTGTCCTCTTTCATCAGTAGGGCCTTTCGCAGTGCTTTAGTTCCAGAACTAAATGTATAGTACTAAAGTACTGGGACGATTTTGCGCGAACTATTTCCCAGTACCATTTAAAGGGTTGCATTCGCACCGACAGTGTGTACTAAGAAGTGACGTAAGCCGGTCGTCATTTGTGCGCGGCGTTCAACAACAGAAACAAAGAACAACATTAACAACAGGAGGATGGAGGACGTAGTGATTGGAGCTGTGTTTTTGTTGTGTCTCGCGGGTTTCACAATAATGGACATGGAAAGTCAACGTATACGTAAAGCGATTGAAAGAACGGAAAGGAGGACTAAGAATCTCCAACGACAGCTACCAGTGCTACATTTGCTACAAGTGCCTGCACTTCAGCGTCCGTCCATCTATTGCTGTTCTCCATACTTGCGAAATAAGTTGACACAATGTTTACAGTATGTTTACACAGCGTTTTAAATCATGGCGGGTGAGGGCATTTTCATACGCGTTTGGCCAATCAATGTCTACTTACGTCACGATTAGTACCAGTTGTGCTGGTTAGACCCTGCTCCGGAGTAGGAGCTAATTTGGTTCTCGAAAAAGGCAGTCCGGTACTAAAATCGCACCCAGTTCCGGCGGTGCGAAAACGCCAAAAAGTGAGTAGTTCCACAATTAGTTCTGGTACTATGAAAAGGTTCCCGTGGTACGAAAGGCCCTAGTGTCTCCTTTACCTCAGCCCCCATTCTCTGGGATACACACACAATCCCACACACAGACACACACTCGGGGGAGGGGCGGTCATACCCTTTGTCCTTCTGGTTACTGTACATATGAATGGATGCAGGCAGGGACAGGAACCCCTGAACTCATGAATGTGAATGGAGTCAGGACACCGGCCTGACGAGCGGGTCTCACTGGTTATTAGAAGTGTGTATGTGTGTCTGTGCAGTAAGGAAATGAGCACTCTGTGGTCAGCTTTCCACATTCATTATATTACATTTGTGGCCATAAACACTGCCAGTCAAAAGTTTTGACACACTTGACTGAATTTATGTTTCTTGATTATGGCTTTAAACACTTAAGTAATGTTTTTTATTACTGCTATACCATTCACAAGTTTTGGTTGGTAATATTTTTATATTGTTTTTTTTCTAATGCTCACTAAAGTTGCATTATCTGTTAAATATTGTGGAAGATTGTTACAATTTAAAATAACAGTTTTTTATTTTTAATAGAAAATAGAAATAAAATCAGTTTTATTCCTGTGATATAAATCTGAATTTTCAGCATCATTACTCTAGTCTTCAGTGTCACATGATCCTTTAGAAATCATTCTAATATGCTGATTTGCTGCTTAAGAAACATTTCTGATTATTATCAATGTTGACAATAGTTGTGCTGCTTCATATTTTTGTGAAAACATTGTCTTTTTTTCAGGATTCTTTGATGAATAGAAAGTTAAGAACAGCATTTATTTAAAATATAAATATTTTCTAGCATTATAAATATTTTTATAGTTTTTGTCACTTTTGGTCAAATGAATGTGTGCTTTCATATATATATATACATTTTTGTATTTTGTTAGATTTTATTTCTTTTAAACATAAAATCCTAATTTTTTTGGCAATGTAAACCATTGTTTAAGAGTTGTACATATCTGAATCTACAAGTCTTGTTTGGTCAAATGCATTAGTTTATCTAAACATTAGTATCAAAATAACCTCTAAGGAATAATTTTGCATGTTCAAACCGAATCATCCATGTGGATTAATCTTTCAAAGGCTGTCCAGGTCAGTAGAGGCTGGAGTCCCAGCGGGTGTTGACTGTGCATGGAAGACTTGAGCCATAATGAGATCCCTAATAACAGCAGTAACCCTTCAGAGTAATATCCCTCCTGTGGATAACCAGAAATCACATCTATTCCAGCCGTCTGTCTGTTTCTTCATCTTTTGTCCTGTATGTCTAACTTTCTTTAGGTTTGTTTTGAGAACCAAGTGTCTTCCTGATGTGTATTGATCCTCTCACTACCCTTTTCTTCTCCCTTTCTCCCTCCCTCACTATAGAAGAGCTTGAAGTCCCCTGGTTTTACACATTAACAGTAGAGTGGTCACATGTTGGGGTTTTATTGACATTATTTGCTATATTAAAGCCCCAATACTACTACTGTTAAAGTCAGAAGCAGATATGCAAGCTGAGTTTGAGTTTTTTTTTGTCACTCATCTTGGTGTGCCAATAGGTTTTGCATTGATCTTTTATGATGTTTATCTGATAAAAGAACAATGTTTAAAGGGGTCATATGATGCCCATTTTCCACAAGTTAATATTATTTTTTAGGGTCTTAATGAAAAGTCTGTAACATAGTTTGGTTCAAATTGGTTTTATTGACATTATTTGCTATATTAAAGCCCCAATACTACTACTGTTAAAGTCAGAAGCAGATATGCAAGCTGAGTTTGAGTTTTTTTTTGTCACTCATCTTGGTGTGCCAATAGGTTTTGCATTGATCTTTTATTATGTTTATCTGATAAAAGAACAATGTTTAAAGGGGTCATATGATGCCCATTTTCCACAAGTTAATATTATTTTTTAGGGTCTTAATGAAAAGTTTGTAACATAATTTGGTTCAAATTTCTCAATGGTAGTGTAAAAAAACTTTTTTTTTATCCTGTCAAAAACAGCTCTTTTGAGATCAAGCCGTTTTTGTAGCATTTTCCTTTAAATGTTAATGATGTCTGCTGACCCCGCCCCTCTCTTCCGTTTACTTTAGCTGCATTCATCGTGAAACTTTCTAATTAGCACATTATTAGGAAAGGTGATTTGCAAAGATTCATTACAAAACATTATACTCACTTCTTCTGTAGATGAGGCTGGATCATTAATGATTTGCGCGAACATAGACGCATTTATGTAGATCAGGGGAGCATTCCCTTCAGAAACAAATGAAATCCACTGCGAGTTCGATGGCTCAGATGTCGGGAGTAAATGACGACAGATGTGTTCATTATTACATCCAACAACAAAACACCTCAATCGCTTGTTAGGAGTCATTCTCGTCTACTCCTGCTCCAGTGTTGAAACAATGGCAGACTGATGACAGCTCACTCAGGGCGGGTCTAAGGTAAGACACCAGTCCAGTCTGTGCTGAAACACTACTGTCAATCAAACTATCGTGGGAGGGGCCTGTCTGTGTGACGTCACACAGACAGGCATCTGAGTTCGGCTCGATTTGAGAAAGGGGAAAACATTTAACCAGATTTTTTAAAAAAACACCGGGTGGATTGTTATCATTATAGGGTGGTTGTGTACACACACTGCCAACACACATTTCAGTTCAAACAACTTGTAAAAGTGCATGTAGCATCCTATGACCCCTTTAAGGCGTTTACATGACCTTTTTATATACATTCTCAAGTAATTAAAAATAATTGGTGTAAGTACCATACATGTGAACATACTCTGAAACAAGATTTCAAAGCTGTTCATCATGCTTTTGTGTTGCTTAAATAGGACTGCCTCATAAGATTTTACATGATTAAACAAGCATTTTAAAGGTTAACCACACAACAGAATGGCATGGGTTAGTAGAACTAGGTCAGAGAGTATGGTATTAAGTTATCATGGCATGATTTATTAAACTTTCCCAAGATAGAAAACTATTTAAAAAAACAAAACAACTAATATACTAGATACTACAGTATGCAACAGAAGTAAGCAGTGTATTAGGGTTTGTCACATTAAAATATTTGAACACTTTTGGACCTTATTACCAGTGGTTTCTAAATACTTCTTTGGGGGGACTGTAGACTATAACATGTCTGAATAATTTAACAGCTTTACTTGTGTTAAACGTTTTAATAAATCAGGCTTTAATCTACATCTAAAATGAAGGGTAAGCACAATGCAACTCATTTAGACAACTAAAAGCATTGGAAGGTCAAGGTTAGAGGCCAAACTGAGAGAGAAAGGTTTGAGAGTGTGTGGTCATGACCTCTATGTTGAACCTGTTGACTAGCTCCATTGTAAGGCATCAGGGTGTGTGAGATGATCCAGCTAGACAGCTGGTGGAGGTGAATGCAAACACAGGGTCAGGCTTGCTGGCCTTGACCCAGCGTCAAAGAAAAACATTGTGACCTGTGCTCTCTCTTTAATCTCGTGATTTGCTTGCTGTTTTCAGTCACAGATGCAACTTTTGGGTTTTATGACACCATGCACTTAGAGGAAATTAGTGTTCAAAATCTCAAAATAAAACTAGCTAGAACGAACAATAATATTTTAGTATCAAGTGTTGCATTGTAAGACTTGATCAAAGTTAATCTATTAACAACCTTTGTCTTTTTTCTGTTAGCAGTTTAAAGGAAACAACATTACACATTAAGCTGCATTAAAATTATATGGTTAAATAGATGCAAAACTATCAAAGTAAGTTTGCAGATAAAACTGAGGAAAAACTACAATACAGTTGCTCGTCAAACAGGTGCCATGATTAAACAAGCATGTTAAAGGTCAACATCGCAACAGGAAGGCATGGGATTGGAGAGCTGGGTCAGAGAGTATGGTATTAAGTTAGCATTGCATGATTCATTCAACTTTTCCATAGATGGAAAACTTTTAATATTTAAAAATCAACTAAAAAAAAACACAATATGCTTACTATTGCAACAGTAGCAAACAGTGAATTAGGGTTTGTCACATACAATAGCCTTAAAAAACATTTTGGATGACTGTAGACTATAACATATTTGAGTCATTTAACAACTTTACTTTTGTCAAATGTTTTAATAAATCAAGCTTTAATTGAGGGGTAAATGCAGCCAATACAACGCAATTCATTTAGACAACTAAAAGCATTGGAAGGCCAAGGCTAAAGGTTTGGGAGTGTGTGGTCATGACCTCTTAGTTGAACCTGTTGACTAGCTCCATTGTAAGACATCAGGGTGTGTGAGATGATCTAGCTAGACAGCTGGTGGAGGTGAATGCAAACACAGGGTCAGGCTTGCTGGCCTTGACCCAGCGTCAAAGAAAAACATTGTGACCTGTGCTCTCTCTTTAATCTCGTGATTTGCTTGCTGTTTTCAGTCACAGATGCAACTTTTGGGTTTTATGACACCATGCACTTAGAGGAAATTAGTGTTCAAAATCTCAAAATAAAACTAGCTAGAACGAACAATAATATTTTAGTATCAAGTGTTGCATTGTAAGACTTGATCAAAGTTAATCTATTAACAACCTTTGTCTTTTTTCTGTTAGCAGTTTAAAGGAAACAACATTACACATTAAGCTGCATTAAAATGATATGGTTAAATAGATGCAAAACTATCAAAGTAAGTTTGCAGATAAAACTGAGGAAAAACTACAATACAAGCTCGTCAAACAGGTGCTTTTTGTATAAAAACCACTTCCCAGAGCCAGAAACAGCCCTAAAATACATGGTCAGTTGTGTTGGATGAGTGCATTGCCATGGTGATAAGACCAAGCAGTGCAGTAAATTGTAAGTAAAAGTTGATGAAATTCTAGAGTCTGTTAGAGAGTTAAGCTCCTTTCAACCCAGACTAGCAAAGATAAAACACATCCAGGGGCCCAAGGTCCATCTGGTCTTCACCTGTGTTGAGTCTATTCAGAACCCTAAACCCCATTCTAACCTCTGTGACACTATAGGAATTTTAATAGAGATTCTGAGACTGAGAATGAGATTTAGAGATTGTCCATTCTTTGATGTCTATCTGTCAACTGTTTTTCTCTTTGATTTAATACTCATCTTTCATTGCCTGTTGCTTTAACTGTTTTTTCCCTCCTTAACAGCTCTGCAGCCTCAAAGCCTTCAACTTGTTCAGATAAGTCCATATCATACAGAGATTAATTGAAAACAATAGAGGTCCTGTATATGGATCTGGTCTTGTACGGATAAAAAGCCTGCACACAGATACAAGGACAATCTGAGGTGGGAGAATGGACTCTTGAAAACTCTTCTGGTACGGTAATAATAATTAATTTGCTAAAAGTTTCTGTAAGTTGTACTTTGAGAGTGTGCTATATGGACGAGAAGGTAAAGGAAAACGTTTTTAAATAGTATTAGAGAAATTAATTATTTGGAAAAAAAAAATAAGATGCACAGCTGAAATGAATGTGAAAAAGCAAAATTTTTATTGAGTTACATCAAGTACAGTTTTGTTCCCAAAGCAGTTTTAATTGTGCTATTTACACAGTGGTTTTGATCATAAGTAATTTTGCAAAGATATTCAAAGACCTTATTTACAGTATATAGTACGAATGCTGAACGTCGGTTCTGGAGATCCACAGTCCTGCAGAGTTCAGATCCAACCCTACTCAATCACACCTGAATAAGCTAAACAAGTTCTAAGAGTTACTAGAAAGCTATAGGCAAGTTTTAACCAAGGTTGGAGCAAAACTCCACAAAACTGTGGATCTCCAGGACCGACGCTGACCAGCCCTGGCATAAAAGTTTTTATACAAATCAACAGTTGTTGGTGTTGTTGAGAAGTCCAATGTCGCCATATCAGTGTATGAAACTATCACTGTCATGTTCAAGGTAAAGTTGGGTGGAGATCAGTGATCGGGTTTGGCCATTTTTGGATTAGAAGTCTCCAAATACTCTTACGAGTTTGCTTGGCTCACAAGTGCAAGTAAACCATGACCAGTCCAAGTTTGTCAAGAATGGCTCTATGTGAGTCCCAAATTTCAGGTAAAGCTAAAGGTTTACTTAACAGGATCCATTCTAGGCTTCAGTGAAGCTACACCAAAGTCATAACCTTGAGTGACGCTGGCTGAAAGCGGCGGATCTTCTTCTTCAGTGCTCTGGAAGCTTTGATGCGACAGGCTGCTGGCTCTGGGCGATGGTGTTGCTGAAGAGAAAAGCCCGCTGCCGTGGTCCCCATAGCAGCCTGAGCCCACACTAAACCGCCTTCATCTTCCTCTTCTTCCTCCAACAGGTCCTCCTCATCCAGCAAGAGACTGCCGTCCGAGTCTGAGGCGGTCTGAGAGCCCTGACTGGACTCGCTGTCTCCAAAACGGTTTGTGGTGTAGTCGCTCATCTCTCCATCACTGCTTGCTGCGATAGTAGAGTGAAAGAGTGATGCACACTCTGCAGAGTACTCCGAAATCTCTGACTCACAACGAGGAGGGTAGCGGCTGGAGATTGGAGCTGCTGGATATCTAGATTCCAAGTAACTGAAGTAAGAGGAGGTGGAAAGTGAGTGGGGAAGGGCCCGTGGAGGACAACCCCACTGACCTGAGCGAGGCCTGGCACTAACACTCCTTACCATGACCCCCTTTCGAGAGTTGAACACCTCTTTGGATCTCTGGGTTTGGAGAGCTGGGGGCAAAGGGATCTCAGAGGAGGAAGGCCATTTCCGAGAACTTTGTTTCTTTTTGGCTTGGTCTAGAGGAAGGTGCACAGGTTCTGGGGCTTTACGGAACTTGGAGATTTGGCTTTGTTGAAGGTGAGGGTTGTTCTGGATGCAGTGTGAGTTGAAAAGTCCATTACAACTGCAATCTGAGCAAGAGTTCATCTGGAACTCTTCCAGATTTGTTACTCTCCCTTTGCATGAGCTGGACTGTTTAAAGTCAGTTCGGGTTTTGGTGCAGAACTCTCGAGACAAGTGTTTATGCTGCTGTTTCTTTGCTGAAAGCTTCTCAGAGCTCTTCTTTCTCAGTTTTACAGATTTCGTTTTCTTGTCTGCCTGACGCACTTTCACCCTCTGAGACCCTGCCGGAACAAACTGTGCATGGACAAATTCTGATTGAGGTGCGCCGCCTTTATCACCAAAAGAAGCTCTACCGTCTTCTCTTCTGAAGGTAAAACTCGATCTCCTCTCTACTGGCTTTGGGACCATAGATGGGTCCTTGGAAAACTGTCCACTCCCTTTGACTGAGAGTCCATTCTCAGACTCAGTACCAGCCTTGCTTGAGGCATTCTTTATGGGAAAGTAATTATTTTGGAGATCCATGGAAGGTGTTGCGTGTGTGCCATGGCACAATGTCTTGACCTCAGTTGCTTCTGAATTGGGCTGCAGACCAGGTGCATTCCTCTGTTGCTGATTGCTGTTTAGTGATGAAGATGTTTTTCCAGTCTCCAGTGCATTTTCTAAGGGCATTGATATTTGCTGAAGGGATCCCAGCAGTTGAGGACCATTCAGCTGTCCGTAGGACATCTCTTGTGATCTGGGTCTTTGCTCCTGAGTACTAACAGTGTCATTTCTTTTTATGCTTAACAGGTTTATCTTACTGGAGCTTCGCTGTAGTAGCTTGTTGATGTATCCAGCAGTCCTGGAATTTGTGGACCCTTTGTTTGGGTTTTGGGTTTCCTCTTCAAGATCCACTCCAGACATTCCATCAAGTGCTACTGGATTTCCCTGATCAGTGGTGCAACTGAAGATGGGGCTTTGTAAGGCCACAGCATGCAGTGGACTGGGATAACAGTAAACTTCTGTCCCATTGCTAGATACCAGGTTATTCTGGTATTTGGGGTCTACTGAGGGGTTTTGGAGGCTACCACAAGGAGTGGAGCTCTTCACATCAGTGGATTTGAAACAGCCAAAACCAGGTGCAATCATTCTGTCAAGGTCCCCTGAAAGAAAGACACAAGAGAAATGGCATCAAGATAATGTACTTTACATTTCAGAAGTTAAGCTGGTTATGACTATAGTGCCTACATTAAGATTCTACCCATATACCCATAGTTCTTTGTTAAAACTTTACCTAAATAACACATTTTCACGCTTACCTGTGGAAACAGGTCTTTGTCTTGCTCTTTCAGCTCGAGCTGATGTTGTTCGTATACAGCTGCTACCGAGCTTCACTCCTGATCGTGGTGCATCGGACTGGGCAGTGCTCTCATCAGCAGAACAACGACGGGACACACCAGTCTGTCCGGAACCACTACGACCATGTGGCACATATGAGGTGGGGAGATGAGGAAGCAGACTGGTTTGAGATGAGAAGGAGAGACTCTCGCTGTAGACGGAGGTGCATGAATTGGACAATGAGCCTGAACCACCATCACTGAGCTCATAGAACCCTGGGAGTAGAAATGAGCACTGTTAGATTCAATACATAGTTCATTTTTGCAACAAAAAATGCTTGATGTTGTCCTTCAGTTCTAAAAATGTTCGAAAAGCTGGTGTACATTTTTAAAGATGATGTGTGCAATTTGTCACTGTTATGTCCTACACATTAAGGCCATTTAAAAAACAGTTTACAATTCCATTTGGTATTGGCAAATGGAGCAGAAATTGCAATTAATGATATGTGAATGGGTATGTTTAGTCACCTGAACTGGGTCTGCTGTCACTCTCTAGGTGTTCAGTGGATGCTTTACACACATCCAGTTTCAGGTAATTGATCTGCTGATCTAGTTGCTGGAGATGAGTCTTCAATCCCACATCCTGTTTGCGCAGACGTGTCTGCAGGTACAACACACATTCACAAATATTAGTATGCAAATAAATCACCTTCATTTGCATGATGTATTATCACATACAATTTATTTAATGCATCATGCAGTGTTTAGTACATTTATTAACCACATTTTCAGACTTGTATATAAACTCAGTATTCATGATACAAATACTAAGCTGAAAGTTTGAGAATTGTGAATTGCAATAAACTCCAAGTCAGTCAAGCACAACAGAACTAAGTGTTCTTTGTTAAGCTATTCTTCATTCTGATTCCAAACTAACCACAGGAGAACATGGAAAACTGGATGCTTCCAGACATTTAATGGCTGATATGACTCCTGCTGTTATACGACGTAGACAAGAGGAGAAAAGACAGAGAGAGAGGAAGCAAATAAAGAAGGAAAGCGGTTGACTATTAACTAGGCAAGGATAAAGGGTAGCCCGGGGGAAGTGCTGTAAGATTACTAATCTCTCTCCTGGAGAGGAACACAAACTATTGTGTAAACCAAATGTATAGGAACAAGAGGAAATGACAATGCCAAATACAGAAAAATCTATAATGGTTGACTGTAAACCAGCTTTGCAAAGTAAAGAGTCACACCTGTGCCAAACTCTGACAATGCACAAATTTTAGTCTGTCTTCTTTGTACTTGCCGGTTAGTGAAAGAAGAATGAGGAACACTAATCCGATTTTATCTGAGGGTATTACTGTAAACTATGATTGTGTGGATAATGCAACCAGTTAAAACAAACCACTTAAACGGAGATAATCCTTATTGATAATAGGGTTATTATTATAATGAAGGGTTTTCTAAACTTAAGGGGTTTGTTGTAGCTGGGTACTGACATTTGAATGAATATGAAGGTAAACATGCCAGATGTTTTCTCAAGGTTCCTAGATATGACTAATTAAGCCTTGCTTTTTAAAGATTGCACAATGAGCAATTTCTAACTGATACTTTAGAGAAGAGCATAACTAGAAACGTGTAATTCACTACAAAACCTTCATAACTTTTTCAGGAAATGACTTTTCCTGGAAATGTACTGATATTTTGTTTAGCTTTCTGTTCATTTTGGAAATGTACTTATAAACGGCGTATCAGAATCTTAACGCACACATACATCTGCATTGGTGGAGCTCTTATTGTAGATGATATCCACTGTGCAATTTCCTTGTGCTTTGGAAAAAAGATGCCATTTCGTGATTGATTTAAATGGTGTAAGAACACTACTGTCAGTCTCTAATATGCCTATAGACCAGAGTCACTTTGACCGTTGAGCATTAGAAGGGTTCAACAAAAGTCCAAAAGGTTCAAACGTGCATCGGCTGCGGGGTCAAATCTGTGTCGCCGACCGGGCCACAGCTCCTCTGTTGCCATTCTCATTAAATTGGGTTAATCATCAGAAACGGACTGGCCCCCCTCAGAGCCCTTGATTTATGACCCCTCACTATATGACCCCCAGCTGAGCCTGTGATTCAGCACTGGATTCAATCATCAAGGGCACTGCCGAACCATGCACAAAATACACACACCAGTGAATCCTCACTACAATAAGAGCACATGGGAATGTAGGCTTTATGCAAAGATTCTCATTTGCTGCTGGAAAATCTACTTAATAATGTAAAAACTGACTAGAAAACATCTGGTAGATCTATCTATATCCATTCAAAAGTATCTCATCAGATCCATTCTTTGTTAACATTCACAACCAAAATTGAAATACATGTGAAGTGTTTTAAAAGAGCCAATAATGTATTTTACATGGTTTTGTCAGCTATAAATGAAAGGACAAACATGTCTTCATGTCATGAGCATTTTTTACTTGGCTGGTGTAAATAGTCATATGACTAGAGCTGTTTAATCCACTTTGCTTCTCTAAGATGATGTCTTCGTCAAAGCTCCATAAATGGAAGGCAAATAAAAGCTGTAAAAGCATAATACAGATATTATATTTGATACATAAAATATTTAAATGGCCTATTATTGATTATTATTAATATGAATAAGATTGCTTTAACTCGCATGTGAACATGTCAATGGTCAGAGCCCAAGTTTGGACTGTCTGATTCACACAGTTTTATTATTAAATGCAAAGTAAATTTAAATATGCATTTATACTTTAATATTTTTGTTGCCCACCTGTTAGAAGAAGTTATTCAACTGTCTACACTTGTCACCAAAATAAACCACAAACTTCATTCAAAATGATTAATAAGATGTCTTACCAGCTGTTGTTTGAGTAGAGTAAGTGTTGCCTCCATTCTCAGTTCCTCTGTGCTCACGTTCTCGTGTTTTGATGTCTTGGTGTCCTCTCTGTTCAGGGTCAGAGCCCAGTGCACCATGGCACTCTGTTTGTCCCGGAGGAAATGCAGCTCCTGCAGTCCAGCCAGCGCTGCGTGCAGCCTCTCTCCTGACCTTCCCCGGTCCATTCCTGCAGCTGCGCTCAGCAGCACACCTGTCCCAGATATTTTTCTTCCCAGCATTATCAGACGTGCTGTTTAGACATTTCCAGAGAGGCGAGGAAATAACGAGATCCGCTATGCGACTGAGCTTGTTCAATGTGCGTAACAGTGTGAATCAACTATTGTGTTGTTTGGACGAAGTGCGTGAGTGTATACAGTACCTGTACAACCCCGCCCACCTCCGCGCTGACCGTGGAAAACCACGCCCCTCGCTGGCTGATTGGCGGACATTGGCTGAGGATGGTCAGTGAATTAGCCAATCTTGCTTTGGTAAATGTCTGAGGCATGAATGTTAATGAGGTTACGTGATCAAACGCTGGAAGCAGTCAAGCAAGCAAGGAAAAAAAGCTACTAAAGGCTAGTGTAAACAAATTAATATTTATGAGCTGAGACATCGCACTGTCTGTATCAGGATTCGCAGATATCTACCAGGACACGTATCAGCATTCAGGATGCGTAGATTTCTTAAGACTCTGCGTCTTAGACAAATAATGCATAAAAAATGAGTTATTCGTTTTTTAAAAATAATAATAATTATTATTATTTATCTATTTATTTATTTATTTATTTACTTGTGTATTCTTTCGGAATTATTGGACAGCATGGGCGCTACTCTAGGGATTTGTTAGTAAGGGTTGTGGAATTGTTAAATGTGATATATACAGTGTTGGGGACAGTTACTTTTAAAAGTAATGCATTACAATATTGCGTTACTCCATAAAAAAATAACTAATTACGTTACTTAGTTACTTTTTATGGAAAGTAATGCGTTACGTTACTTTTGCGTTACTTTTTAAATCTGGACAGGGCTT
>NW_015506394.1:299982-302465 GCF_001515645.1 Sinocyclocheilus grahami
CTGGAAAACAAGACAAAAATATTAAGTAAGAAAATTGTTGTTTTAATGCATAATGCATTGCAACAAACAAAGTGCCAGGGTATATTGTGTGTGTGTGTGTGTGTGTGTGTGTGATTGTCTCACTCTCAGGTGTAGTCATTTTGATACTTACATATGCTTTTTTTTTGTCTTTTGACAACCACAGGTCATATTCATTGAATGAAAAATGCAGCTTGGATAAACAATCTCCCTTTTTGATTTATGGAAGAAAGAAATGAAAGTCATGCAGCTTTAAAACAACATGAGGGTGAATAAATGACAGAATTTTTGTCGATTATGATGGTAATGTGATCACACCAGCAAATTCCATGTCATGGATGTGTTTAGGAAATAGTCACGGCTCTTTAATTGTTGAAGTTGTCTCTGGTCTGCTCCAGGCCTCACCAGATGTCTGTGTGTTTGTTCAGTTCTTGCTGAAGCGCCTGAGTTCTCCTAGCCGGAGGCTGCACCTGCACGCAGTGACCGCTGGCGGCTCCAGGACAAGAGGTTTGATTGACAGCAGCCCCAGCTGGAGTGTTATTCATCAAGAGGATGTAACACACACTGATGGATGTCTTTATACAGCTGTCATTCCAGAGCTGGCTCATCTCAGAGTAAAAAAAGGTATAGTATTAGTGACTTTATTTCTTAGAGTTGGCTTTATGTATTGTGACTATGCCTTTGTATCTCACAATTGACTATTTTTCTTTTTCTAATGTTAAGTTTTATTAGAAGCAGTCCTGGCTAGTTTCAAATGGACCTAATTGTGTTTAATCTAGCAGTGTCAACAGGTTGGCATTTACTTTTATAAGGTTGGGAGTGTATAATAAATATTGTTATCTTACATGAAAACCATTGAGTCAATGAAAGATGCTCAGTAGAGCTAAAGTCTGCGTGGATCACAAATGCACTGGTCTGACAGCACAACTCCGGAGCTGAGGCTTAAGAAAGCAAACACAACCTGCAGACACCCGTCCTGCCTCCTGCACACTCTTCTACTGACTCATGTGCTTCACAGAACAAGAGCAGAACTCCTCCAAGGACCCTTTCCAGGCACAGATTAAGCCTGTTCCTGGAATAAAGTCCTCCATCAATAGAGATCCTATTTAAAATTCTAGTTCATTGATATCATGATTTAGACTAGATTTTTTAGATTTAGACATCTGCTAGAGCCTGCAAATCCGCATTAAAACAGTACTTCGCTCAAAAATGCAAAATAGCTCAACTAATTTGGAAAATTTAGAAAATATAGTGCGCAAATCATATGGACTTCTTTTATAGTTTTTCTGTTTGTTTTGTTTGTGGTCATTATGAATTGTATGGAAAAAGAGCTGCATAAAGATTCCTTTTATTTACTATAATTTTGTACTTTTTAACATTAAATCAATGTAAACTCAGCACACCAGAAATAACGATAGGTGCATGGGAACAAAATCAAACAAACAGTTGATGAGTTCAGTTGAGTTTGCCTGATGAAGGTCGGTGGACCGAAACGTTGCGTGTGATAAATAAAGTTTAAGAATTAGCAAGTATGATAGTGTGCGGGTTCATTATTTACGTACTTTTTAACATTGAAACTTAAATGTGAAACTGATTCAAATGCAATACATGAAATGTTCTCTGCTGTTTACACTAAAATATAAATTGTTTCCTTTTTTTATTTAATCTTCCCTTTAATAATATATGAGACACTGACAGTGTGTGTGTATGTGTGTTTGTTTTCTTAAACTTTAGAGGACTGTTAGAGCACTTTAGAGCACACGGGACTGTTCCATAAACAGTTCAATGACAGACAGAAGAGCAACAGATTTTGCCTTTGACTTCCATAGAAATGGACAAGCACAATAGTGTATTTGAAACTGACTCAGAGTAGATATACACATGCCTATTCCATAGAGAATAAAATCGTTTGAATGAAAAACCATTGAACGTACAGGAAATTAAATGTTTTAGATGGGATAAGGATGATAGGTATGGCTTCTCCATGGAAGTTTGTTTCCATCTTGGGATAAAAAAATAAGTTTAGTGCAACTTCTGATCTCACAATGCAGACATTTTACCTCACAATTCTGAAAATAAAAAACTGATTTGCAGGATATAACTCTGAATTCTGAGTTTATATCTCACAATTCTGAATATATATCTTGCAATTCTGACATTTTTCTCTCAGAATTCTGAGTTTACATTTACATTTAATCATTTAGCAGACGCTTTTATCCAAAGCGTCTTACAAATGAGAACAACAGAAGCAATCAGACCAACGAGAGAACAACAGTATACAAGTGCCATGACAAGTCTCAGTTAGTCTAGCACAGTACACGTAGCTAGGTTTAAAAAAATATATATATTATTAAATAATAGAATGGAATAGAACAGAATATAATAGGTAAGTGCTAGTATTAGTTGGTCAGGTGCTGGCAAAAAAAGATGTGTCTTTAGATGTTTTTTGAAAATGGCTAAAGACT
>NW_015506395.1:0-12920 GCF_001515645.1 Sinocyclocheilus grahami
ATCGAAATAAAGTGTTACCAGGTGTTTTCACATTAGTGAAATTTCACGGATAAGAAGGGCCATTGTCTGCTGTTAACAGCGTAGTGATGCATGAAGTACAGCTCACACAGAAGTTACTTTCAAATCAAGCAGCTTACTTTTGGTCAACATGGCGAATGTGACCAACTTGAACCCATTGCGAAATCTTCACACAAAATTCCCAAACACATGGATTCCTATTGAAATTTCGCTGAACAACAATAAATGTGACCACACTTTAAGACTGCTGAGAACCAGCGTCATCATCTGCAGTACACTGCACAGCTTGAGCAATTAAAACACTTCCATACTTATTTACCTGACAGGGCAGAGAAGAAGGCAGCATCCTCTTCCTCATCATGTGAAGAAGAGCCGCCAACGTCCCCGGTGTGGTCCCACTCCAGAGGGATGGAATCCACACTGACGGGGGTTTCACGGCCCGAGTGCTCCTGAGGTGGCAATAGCAGGCACATGGAGGGCTGGCTGGAGGAGGGGGTGGCCAGTGTCCCTCTGGACTGCTCACCATCAATGACGTCCAGCTGCTCCAAAGACAAAACACTTTAATTCATATCCATATAACATGGCCCATATGCAAAGTTATTTGGACAATTTTGCCACATTTGTCACTGTAAGTGTAATGAAATATACACTACCCTTACCAATTTAAAAAATACCTGTGATGAGTGATGGAGTGATGACATTTTCAGCCGCCATTACTTACTTACTGACCCCAAACATTTGAATGGTAATGTAGCACAAACACACTTTTACACTTTTCTAATTCACAAAAAGACATTAGATAGGTTCCAAACGCTCTCAAATTGTCCAAATACATTAAGGGCCACAGTATGGTATACGAGAGAATGCTTCCAAACGCTGTCCAAATACATTAAGGGCCACAGTATGGTATACGAGAGAATGCAATGAAAAGTGAGCGTATATAATACTATAATACCACTGGTGAGGCGCTGGTGGAATCGGGCCACCCTGCCGAACACCTCTTGACAGTATGTGTGCAGTTCCTCTAACTCATCTTCTATCACAACAGCATCTTGAGGACAGCTCCTCTGAATCAGACCCTCCCCAAAAACGATCAGAGCATCAATCTTATTGGTGTTCAGAGTGATCTCTTTCTTAAAACTCTGGAGGGGAAGAATAAGAAAGTTCAGTTAAATTTAACGCTATCTGTCTATAGACTGACTGAACGACTGAATTTGAAGGAAACGCTTGTTTATTAACCTTCAGCTGTTTCATCTTGTCTTGGAGATGGCTCTCTGAGAAGTTCTCTACATTGGTCAGCTGGAGGTCTATCTCATTCAGCCAGACGAGGAGGCTCTCGCGGGTTCCCTCAAACTCTTCTCTCTGACTTGTGAAATGCTAAATGAGAAAAAAAAGGGAGGAAAAAGAAAATGTGTTGGGAAATGTGTACTCAAGTAAACATAAATGCATAGATGACAAAAAAAAGTAGTGTGTCGGTGTCCTCACCCGGAGTCTGCGTAGTATTGCAGCCACTCTCCTCTGGAGCGCATCCCAGCGCTGGTTCCCCTGATGCACCATGGCCCTGAGTCTGCTGGCTGCATCGGTCCGATTCTCCCGCGCTAGTCGTCTGTACTGGTTATTAATAATTTCCAGCTGGGTCAGACTCTCATGCACTTGCCTTTGGAAAACCTAAAACAACAAATCAAACACTACTAACTATGACCACAAAAACTAATTTCAGAACTGCTATTACTGTTTACTCTATTAAATTAAAGCTGGATATTCAAAAAGATCTACTTTAACACTCAATTTCCATGCATAGAGAGAGTGTGTTTTTAACATTAGAAACATTTCAGAAGTCATGCCTGAATGACTAAAACATTCAGTAAATGAAAAAACTGCTGACAGGCCATAGATGATAGCTTGAGGAATCTGATATTCCCCTAATCGTGTTCCTAAAACATTAGGATGAAACATTTCACTTGCACTAAATGAAGTAAACATAATGCACAGCCATTCGAAGACTCATAGTTTAAAATTTTTTTGGAATAAAACCTCATATTTCTGAAGTTCCTCTTTGGCGTCAGTGTACACAATGTCTGATGAATTGGGTTCAGCAGCAGAGCGCTCAGCCACGTTCAGCCAGACCTCGAAGGAAGAGTAATCCTCCTGAAATTTACACCACAGTCGCCACGTCTCCTCAATCCTGCAAACAGACACGAGTGATTAAAAACAAAGTGTCTTTTATATAAATTTATATTTACATAAATCATAACAATATCATTTAATACTCAATGTGCATGTGTGGGCACTTACTTTTAAATATTTTCATTCATAATATTTATTGTAATTCATGTTATGCTTATTTACCAAATATATGACATTTTCTCAAAACCCATAGTCTGTTCGACTCAAGTGTTTGGTGACGTTACAGGGCATTAAAAATGAAGACATTTTATCATGCAAAGTGAATTTTCACGGATATCCCTTGCTCAGCAGGGAGCTGCGAATTGGAAAACAGTTTCTTAATTTGGATCCAGAGTGAACTGAATCTTCCTTCCCATAAAGGGATGCAACCGAATGACTAAACATCTGTGAGCATTGATGGAGTGTTTGAGATTGGACTCATCTGGATAAATGGCCATACCTCAGCCTCCTCTCCAGAGACGTGGAGCAGATATTTCTCCAGCGCTGGTCCAAGCGCTGCGTGGTCTGCTGGATGGAGTCATTCTCTCCATCACTGCTGCAGGCATCCTCATTGTGCAGAAGCACGTCACACAGGGTGAGAGCAGATGCCACCCTTTCAGTGTGCTGCTCGATGTCATGTTGCAGGTCCTAAACACGCGCATACATACAGTGGGGAAAAAAAGTATTTAGTCAGCCACCAATTGTGCAAGTTCTCCCACTTAAAAAGATGAGAGAGGCCTGTAATTTTCATCATAGGTATACCTCAACTATGAGAGACAAAATGAGAAAAAAAAATCCAGAAAATCACATTGTAGGATTTTTAAAGAATTTATTTGCAAATTAAGGTGGAAAATAAGTATTTGGTCAATAACAAAATTTCATCTCAATACTTTGTTATATACACTTTGTTGGCAATGACAGAGGTCAAACATTTTCTGTAAGTCTTCACAAGGTTTTCACACACGGTTGCTGGTATTTTGGCCCATTCCTCAAGAGCAGTAATGTTTTGGGGCTGTCGCTGGGCAACACAGATTTTCAACCCCCTCCAAAGATTTTCTATGGGGTTGAGATCTGGAGACTGGCTAGGCCACTCCAGGACCTTGAAATGCTTCTTACGAAGCCACTCCTTCGTTGCCCGGGCGGTGTGTTTGGGATCATTGTCATGCTGAAAGACCCAGCCACATTTCATCTTCAATGCCCTTGCTGATGGAAGGAGGTTTTCACTCAAAATCTCACGATACATGGCCCCATTCATTCTTTCGTTTACACGGATCAGTCGTCCTGGTCCCTTTGCAGAAAAACAGCCCCAAAGCATGATGTTTCCACCCCCATGCTTCACAGTAGGTATGGTGTTCTTTGGATGCAACTCAGCATTCTTTCTCCTCCAAACACGACAAGTTGAGTTTTTACCAAAAAGTTATATTTTGGTTTCATCTGACCATATGACATTCTCCCAATCCTCTTCTGGATCATCCAAATGCTCTCCAGCAAACTTCAGACGGGCCTGGACATGTACTGGCTTAAGCAGGGGGACACATCTGGCACTGCAGGATTTGAGTCCCTGGCAGCGCAGTGTGTTACTGATGTAGCCTTTGTTACTTTGGTCCCAGCTCTCTGCAGGTCATTCACTAGGTCCCCCCGTGTGGTTCTGGGATTTTTGCTCACAGTTCTTGTGATCATTTTGACCCCACAGGGTGAGATCTTGCGTGGAGCCCCAGATCAAGGGAGATTATCAGTGGTCTTGTATGTCTTCCATTTTCTAATAAGTGCTCCCACAGTTGATTTCTTCACACCAAGCTGCTTACCTATTGCAGATTCAGTCTTCCCAGCCTAGTGCAGGTCTACAATTTTGTTTCTGGTGTCCTTTGACAGCTCTTTGGTCTTGGCCATGGTGGAGTTTGGAGTGTGACTGTTTGAGGTTGTGGACAGGTGTCTTTTATACTGACAACGAGTTCAAACAGATGCCATTAATACAGGTAACCAGTGGAGGACAGAGGAGCCTCTTAAAGAAGAAGTTACAGGTCTGTGAGAGCCAGAAATCTTGCTTGTTTGTAGGTGACCAAATACTTATTTTACCGAGGAATTTACCAATAAATTCTTTAAAAATCCTACAATGTGATTTTCTGGATTTTTTTTCTCATTTTGTCTCTCATAGTTGAGGTATACCTATGATGAAAATTACAGGCCTCTCGCATCTTTTTAAGTGGGAGAACTTGAAGTGTCAGTACCTGACTGTTTGTCTGCAGTGTTGAGGGCAGTGAGGCCTTGTTCCTCCTGCTGTTCCTCATCATCCAGGATCATAGAAACCTTCTTCACACTCTTAATGCTGCCGCTGCACTCAGACATCAGCTGGACCTGTACATTGCAAAGACACATCATACACGCACCATTACAGTTACTTTTAATACAGGAACTACACATGCACTGAATAAGACAACATGCAAATTTGGTGTTTATGTAAGAGCTGGATTAAGAAGGAAGGGGTATATACTCACGTAGTCTTGTTTAAAAGGAGTGCAGCTGTGTGTAGGTGAGGAGGAGTTCAGCTGGAAGGATTTCCCTTCAGGTGTATTTTGAAAGTGCCAATTCTGTCCTGTGAGTGTGTGAGAGTGGGAGAGAGAGATTTAACTCAGTGCTCAAAACAGGCTACTTTATTTGGGCTGTGATGACAGAAATGGATACAAGAAGTGGAATTATTTAGTTGCATGGATCGTGAAGAATCAAATTTTTCTTGATCTTTTGAAGTAATAGAGATTTATGTACTATGAAAAACATATACAGTGGGTATAGAAAAGAAACACCCCCTTTAAAATAATCACATTTTGTTGCTTTGCAGCCTGAAATGAAGATGGACACAGTTTTTGTTTTATCCAGCTGCATTTACTCAGTGCAACTTGTAACATCCAAGTGAAAGATATAACGCCAACATTTAAATACATTTTTTTATTGAATTTAATATTACTTTTTAATGCAGACTTTAAATTGATAAAGTCTGTTATTGCAGGATAAGGAAGTTGGAACTATATTTAATCCAACAGTAAATCGACAGCCTGTGCCTTAGTGGACCAAAGCTGTGATACTCATTTCACATGCTGCTTTTAAAGGCAGAGGAGCAAAACCAGGCCATTTAATTCTAAGGATAAGAGAGAGCATCAAAAATGGTCATGAAAATATAAAATACTAATGTTATTGGCATAAAAACCATTATGAGTGGATTTCAGGCAAAAAAAGACCCCTTTAAAAACAAAAGCATCAAACATGTCATGTATCCTTCTCCAGTACTGAGCAAAGCTTCAAGAGTGTGAGGTTTAGATAAATGAATGTTATTATCTTTTACATGAGCATGAAAGCTCTGGAGGAGGATGAGCAGGTGCACTGAGCCGTGTGAGAGGAGGGGACGCAACCTTCCTGTGCCCTCTCTTATACTCCCTGAAATCTGGACACGCCGGCTCTCAACCCTCCTCTTTACAAACAGAATCTCCCCACAGGCCCAAGTCTTTCATGATAAGAGCACATAGCAGGACAGGGTGAAGGGAGGATGCTTGCATCTTTTGATTTAAGAGAGAGAAAGTTCTGCACTGAAAGGAAAAATACCAGTCCTTTGATGATCCAGCAAACCAAGTCTATTCATAAGCGTATCGATAGTGATGTGGGAACAGGACAGGATGGAGAGAGAGAATAATGTGGAAAGAGAGTAAGGAGTAGCGGGGAGGTGTGGGACTGTACAGATGTGGATACACCAAAAAAAAATAAAAAAATTTTGCATTCATGAAAACTGAAGCCAAGTGCACGTAAAGGGATATGGAGGCCTACCTAAAGGCTCTCCCAAAGACTTCTTTGTCACCTCAGATGTGAATTCTGGGATTTCGGTGACCTCTGGAGGGAGAGAAAATGAATGGCTAAATCAGCAGTATGACAACCCATTCCAGCATTCAGAGTTCTGGAAAAAGGCTCAGCCACAGACGACGTGCCAATGGACATAACACTGGCTAGAGCTTGTAAAAATTGTCAGTTGCAATCTGATAATGAAAAATATATTTCAATTTTATCGGACTCCAGATTTAGGCACATGAAAAAAAAAAATCATGTGATTACCAGAAAAAAAAATCAGACAGCTTTTTTTTTTGTTGAAATTGGCGATTCATGGCTTGAACACCTTGCTCAATAAAGTCTGGTTACAAAAAGGTGTTTGGTTACACTTTATTTCGATAGTCCACTTTAGACATTCTACTAACTATAAGTAACTTTGTAACTACACGTCAACTAATTCTCATTAATTTGCAACTATATGTCTACTAACTCTCAGTAGACTGTTAGGGTAGGTTTAGGGTTAGTAGAATAAGTTGACAAAGAAAGTGTTAGAAGATATTAAGCAGACAGTCTACTAATACTCTACTAACTGCTAGTTGATATGTAGTTGCAAAGTTACTTACTGTTAATAGAATGTCTAAAGTGGACTATCGAAATAAAGTGTTACCAGGTGTTTTCACATTAGTGAAATTTCGCGGATAAGAAGGGCCATTGTCTGCTGTTAACAGCGTAGTGATGCATGAAGTACAGCTCACACAGAAGTTACTTTCAAATCAAGCAGCTTTCTTTTGGTCAACATGGCGAATGTGACCAACTTGAACCCATTGCGAAATCTTCACACAAAATTCCCAAACACATGGATTCCTATTGAAATTTCGCTGAACAACAATAAATGTGACCACACTTTAAGACTGCTGAGAACCAGCGTCATCATCTGCAGTACACTGCACAGCTTGAGCAATTAAAACACTTCCATACTTATTTACCTGACAGGGCAGAGAAGAAGGCAGCATCCTCTTCCTCATCATGTGAAGAAGAGCCGCCAACGTCCCCGGTGTGGTCCCACTCCAGAGGGATGGAATCCACACTGACGGGGGTTTCACGGCCCGAGTGCTCCTGAGGTGGCAATAGCAGGCACATGGAGGGCTGGCTGGAGGAGGGGGTGGCCAGTGTCCCTCTGGACTGCTCACCATCAATGACGTCCAGCTGCTCCAAAGACAAAACACTTTAATTCATATCCATATAACATGGCCCATATGCAAAGTTATTTGGACAATTTTGCCACATTTGTCACTGTAAGTGTAATGAAATATACACTACCCTTACCAATTTAAAAAATACCTGTGATGAGTGATGACAAAGTTGAATTTTCAGCCGCCATTACTTACTTACTGACCCCAAACATTTGAATGGTAATGTAGCACAAACACACTTTTCAAGGAAGCTAATTCACAAAAAGACATTAGATAGGTTCCAAACGCTCTCAAATTGTCCAAATACATTAAGGGCCACAGTATGGTATACGAGAGAATGCAATGAAAAGTGAGCGTATATAATACCGGGCGGAGACTGGTGAGGCGCTGGTGGAATCGGGCCACCCTGCCGAACACCTCTTGACAGTATGTGTGCAGTTCCTCTAACTCATCTTCTATCACAACAGCATCTTGAGGACAGCTCCTCTGAATCAGACCCTCCCCAAAAACGATCAGAGCATCAATCTTATTGGTGTTCAGAGTGATCTCTTTCTTAAAACTCTGGAGGGGAAGAATAAGAAAGTTCAGTTAAATTTAACGCTATCTGTCTATAGACTGACTGAACGACTGAATTTGAAGGAAACGCTTGTTTATTAACCTTCAGCTGTTTCATCTTGTCTTGGAGATGGCTCTCTGAGAAGTTCTCTACATTGGTCAGCTGGAGGTCTATCTCATTCAGCCAGACGAGGAGGCTCTCGCGGGTTCCCTCAAACTCTTCTCTCTGACTTGTGAAATGCTAAATGAGAAAAAAAAGGGAGGAAAAAGAAAATGTGTTGGGAAATGTGTACTCAAGTAAACATAAATGCATAGATGACAAAAAAAAGTAGTGTGTCGGTGTCCTCACCCGGAGTCTGCGTAGTATTGCAGCCACTCTCCTCTGGAGCGCATCCCAGCGCTGGTTCCCCTGATGCACCATGGCCCTGAGTCTGCTGGCTGCATCGGTCCGATTCTCCCGCGCTAGTCGTCTGTACTGGTTATTAATAATTTCCAGCTGGGTCAGACTCTCATGCACTTGCCTTTGGAAAACCTAAAACAACAAATCAAACACTACTAACTATGACCACAAAAACTAATTTCAGAACTGCTATTACTGTTTTCTCTATTAAATTAAAGCTGGATATTCAAAAATATCTACTTTAACACTCAATTTCCATGCATAGAGAGAGTGTGTTTTTAACATTAGAAACATTTCAGAAGTCATGCCTGAATGACTAAAACATTCAGTAAATGAAAAAACTGCTGACAGGCCATAGATGATAGCTTGAGGAATCTGATATTCCCCTAATCGTGTTCCTAAAACATTAGGATGAAACATTTCACTTGCACTAAATGAAGTAAACATAATGCACAGCCATTCGAAGACTCATAGTTTAAAATTTTTTTGGAATAAAACCTCATATTTCTGAAGTTCCTCTTTGGCATCAGTGTACACAATGTCTGATGAATTGGGTTCAGCAGCAGAGCGCTCAGCCACGTTCAGCCAGACCTCGAAGGAAGAGTAATCCTCCTGAAATTTACACCACAGTCGCCACGTCTCCTCAATCCTGCAAACAGACACGAGTGATTAAAAACAAAGTGTCTTTTATATAAATTTATATTTACATAAATCATAACAATATCATTTAATACTCAATGTGCATGTGTGGGCACTTACTTTTAAATATTTTCATTCATAATATTTATTGTAATTCATGTTATGCTTATTTACCAAATATATGACATTTTCTCAAAACCCATAGTCTGTTCGACTCAAGTGTTTGGTGACGTTACAGGGCATTAAAAATGAAGACATTTTATCATGCAAAGTGAATTTTCACGGATATCCCTTGCTCAGCAGGGAGCTGCGAATTGGAAAACAGTTTCTTAATTTGGATCCAGAGTGAACTGAATCTTCCTTCCCATAAAGGGATGCAACCGAATGACTAAACATCTGTGAGCATTGATGGAGTGTTTGAGATTGGACTCATCTGGATAAATGGCCATACCTCAGCCTCCTCTCCAGAGACGTGGAGCAGATATTTCTCCAGCGCTGGTCCAAGCGCTGCGTGGTCTGCTGGATGGAGTCATTCTCTCCATCACTGCTGCAGGCATCCTCATTGTGCAGAAGCACGTCACACAGGGTGAGAGCAGATGCCACCCTTTCAGTGTGCTGCTCGATGTCATGTTGCAGGTCCTAAACACGCGCATACATACAGTGGGGAAAAAAAGTATTTAGTCAGCCACCAATTGTGCAAGTTCTCCCACTTAAAAAGATGAGAGAGGCCTGTAATTTTCATCATAGGTATACCTCAACTATGAGAGACAAAATGAGAAAAAAAAATCCAGAAAATCACATTGTAGGATTTTTAAAGAATTTATTTGCAAATTATGGTGGAAAACAAGTATTTGGTCAATAACAAAATTTCATCTCAATACTTTGTTATATACACTTTGTTGGCAATGACAGAGGTCAAACATTTTCTGTAAGTCTTCACAAGGTTTTCACACACGGTTGCTGGTATTTTGGCCCATTCCTCAAGAGCAGTAATGTTTTGGGGCTGTCGCTGGGCAACACGGATTTTCAACCCCCTCCAAAGATTTTCTATGGGGTTGAGATCTGGAGACTGGCTAGGCCACTCCAGGACCTTGAAATGCTTCTTACGAAGCCACTCCTTCGTTGCCCGGGCGGTGTGTTTGGGATCATTGTCATGCTGAAAGACCCAGCCACATTTCATCTTCAATGCCCTTGCTGATGGAAGGAGGTTTTCACTCAAAATCTCACGATACATGGCCCCATTCATTCTTTCGTTTACACGGATCAGTCGTCCTGGTCCCTTTGCAGAAAAACAGCCCCAAAGCATGATGTTTCCACCCCCATGCTTCACAGTAGGTATGGTGTTCTTTGGATGCAACTCAGCATTCTTTCTCCTCCAAACACGACAAGTTGAGTTTTTACCAAAAAGTTATATTTTGGTTTCATCTGACCATATGACATTCTCCCAATCCTCTTCTGGATCATCCAAATGCTCTCCAGCAAACTTCAGACGGGCCTGCATTGAAGATTAAATGTGGCTGGGTCTTTCAGCATGACAGTGATCCCAAACACACCGCCCGGGCAACGAAGGAGTGGCTTCGTAAGAAGCATTTCAAGGTCCTGGAGTGGCCTAGCCAGTCTCCAGACCTCAACCCCATAGAAAATCTTTGGAGGGAGTTGAAAATCCGTGTTACCCAGCGACAGCCCCAAAACATTACTGCTCTAGAGGAGATCTGCATGGAGGAATGGGCCAAAATACCAGCAACAGTGTGTGAAAACCTTGTGAAGACTTACAGAAAACGTTTGACCTCTGTCATTGCCAACAAAGGGTATATAACAAAGTATTGAGATGAAATTTTGTTATTGACCAAATACTTATTTTCCACCATAATTTGCAAATAAATTCTTAAAAAATCCTACAATGTGATTTTCTGGATTTTTTTTCTCATTTTGTCTCTCATAGTTGAGGTATACCTATGATGAAAATTACAGGCCTCTCTCATCTTTTTAAGTGGGAGAACTTGCACAATTGGTGGCTGACTAAATACTTTTTTGCCCCACTGTATGTTAAAGGTCATTCCTGTCACTTTATCAAACAGATGAAAGATAAGCCTAACTTCAACCAGCTTTGTATTGTTATAATGTCGGTAGTATATGGAATTTTTTTTGTTAAAACCACACATCAAACTTCCACATTTTTTGTAATTCTGCCAATGGACAGTCAGACTGACAGAGAGGTGGTACCCAAATCAGAAGTGCATTATGAGTGTTGAAGTTTTTGGCAAAAGGGAATGCCATAGCCCTTTTTCTGATTTTAGAAATGTTTTCACGTTTACACTGCATAGACAGTCATGTTTTATTGGAAGCTTATTTTGCCAGCAATTAATTAGCCCTTTAAAAAGTCTGTATATCATGAAAAAGAGTAATCGGAAATAATTAATTTCAATGAAAGACAATTAAATTAACCAAATATTATTAATAAATGAATCCAAATTTTGATTTTAAAAATCATAGCAAAAATATCATAACATCCCTCAAACTAGACAAATTCACCTGATTAGGAAAAAAAAGCATTATTTTATATCATATTAAGGCTTCTTTTCAGACAATCTATCTGGAATAAGTTGTTGCATCGGCAAGATTTCTCACCTGTTTATGCATTTATAAAAAAATTAACAAAAATCTGCCAGTCCCACAAGACAAAATACACCTATACTAATTTACAATCTGGTATTTCAGCTGATTGAATATTCAATTATATCCTTTTTATAAACTCTTGATTTGCTGACCTGTTGCTCAGTCAGTCTCTTTTGGATCTCATCTCTATGGCAGATACTGTAGTGAATGGGTTTGGCCAGCTCAGCTTCAATGCCAGTGAGCCAAGAGCGAAGGTTATTCATGTTCTTATCCAACTGCTGCACTGTCACCAGGGTTTCTGTAAGCTTTTTCACCCTGAAAGAGAGAGAGATTACATATTCATTTTGAATCCAGAGCATTATCATAAAGACCATTTTGGAAAAAAACTTGTGATACCATAAATTATCATGGATGTTTTGATTAAAACCTGAATGTGACCAAAAGTCCTCTATAATCTCCACTAGATATAATCCAAATTTTGATTTTAAAAATCATAGCAAAAATATCATAACATCCCTCAAACTAGACAAATTCACCTGATTAGGAAAAAAAAGCATATTAAGGCTTCTTTTCAGACAATCTATCTGGAATAAGTTGTTGCATCGGCAAGATTTCTCACCTGTTTATGCATTTATAAAAAAATTAACAAAAATCTGCCAGTCCCACAAGACAAAATACACCTATACTAATTTACAATCTGGTATTTCAGCTGATTGAATATTCAATTATATCCTTTTTATAAACTCTTGATTTGCTGACCTGTTGCTCAGTCAGTCTCTTTTGGATCTCATCTCTATGGCAGATACTGTAGTGAATGGGTTTGGCCAGCTCAGCTTCAATGCCAGTGAGCCAAGAGCGAAGGTTATTCATGTTCTTATCCAACTGCTGCACTGTCACCAGGGTTTCTGTAAGCTTTTTCACCCTGAAAGAGAGAGAGATTACATATTCATTTTGAATCCAGAGCATTATCATAAAGACCATTTTGGAAAAAAACTTGTGATACCATAAATTATCATGGATGTTTTGATTAAAACCTGAATGTGACCAAAAGTCCTCTATAATCTCCACTAGATACAATGCCATTTTTTTTAATGAAAAAGACTAACCCCTTTATTAATCATTCAAGTAACTGTTTTCTTTGGTATCTGAGACTGTGTAGTTTGACAGGAACCCAATGAAATCAAAGATCAGCGTGCTACGCTTGCCGTGAAACACACACACACAAAAAAAAAGGTCTGATAACCCCAGGTCAGATGAAACAAACACAGACAAAGGGTGTTTGTCCCATAGGGATTAGATTGAACCATTTAAGTGTGACAGTGTGAAGCTTCTCGTTACGTTGTTCGAGTGACCGCATGTCCTCGCAAACCGTCTGAGCAGCCATACCTGCAGATGGCCGGCTGCGTGATTATAGCGTGCCTGAGTACACACTGTCCCCCTGGCCCCATTGTGCCCCGTTCATAAAAGATAATATGAGGTGACAGACCATTGCCCCCCCCCCCCCCCCCCCCCCCCCCCCCCCC